>NW_024883336.1:0-97626 GCF_019059575.1 Amphibalanus amphitrite
ATTCTTCATACTGTGAGCATAACGCTAAAACAGCTATCACATTGTATAATGAGGTTAGCACAACAACCGCCGCCGTCGTTACAATCGACGCCTAATCTTTAGCCTTATCTCTGATGCTAAATTTGCACTAAAAAGGGTGTTCATAAACGCCAAACACCATCATCAGTGCGTGTCGCGCCGGAGTGGTTTTGCTGCGAAAAGATGGGCACATCAACACGCTGGCTGCGATCAGGTCACGTTACTGGCAGCGTCACGCTAGTGCAGCGTCACGATTCCGTTACGATCCAGTTAAGACTCCGTTACGATTCCGCTACGATCCCGTTACGATTCCGTTACGGCGCAGTTACGATCCCGTTACGATTCCGTTACGATTCCATTACGATTCCGTTACGATTATATTACGATCGGTAACGCTGCGGTTGAACAGTGTCGGAACTCGATAATAACGTTTCGGGTGTATCTTATATAAGCGTCTTCTCGCTAACGGATAGAAAATATTCAACTATAACGTTATAAGACCTCTCTCCCAAAGAATTGCATAGCTGAAATAAAATACAATATGGAGTAAAAAGTAAAATATATCCACAGACCATTGAAATTTGAGCGGATGGTTTATTTTACAATGAATACAGTACTGTGAGACGTGAGTCAATAGAGCTACGATACCGCAGCCGCTTCATGACCTGTGGTCAGTAGTAGACGTATTTGTCACAGCCCGGTCTAGATAGGTAAGGCTACCTCCTCAGAGCTGAACAAATTTTTTGTTATTGATATCACTCACCTGGGTATCGAAGAGAGTTCATTTTTTACAGGCCGATGATTTACTAGAATCTGAACAACATGTGAACCCCGACCCATGATCAACAACTGTTGATCAGGAAGCATGTCTTGATGGAAAACCACTACACTGACACCACCTCGTATCAAACAGATGGCCCGCTGGTGGTATGGGCATAAATCGTACAGGGCTGCTAGAGCTCGATAGTCTCGGAACATTCACCATCTCCAGACGTCTGGTTTTGAGAGTAACGGCCGCTGAGTCAGTCATATTTTTCCGGTATCGATAGAAATGTGCTCAGAATCATCGAGATAGCAGACAGCGGAAGCAGGGTAGCCATTAAACTCCATCACGAGAAAAAAACATGGAAGTACGATAGATGTTCTCAATCATCTGCACGTATCAAGAAGGAAGATATTTCCAAGCTTTCCGATAAGTGTTTCTCCTTTTTCCTTTTTCCGACCATCCAATTCAGCTCGCATTTCCAGATAACCGTAGCTACAATGTCTCACCAAGCCTTCACTAGGCGGGCCTTGGGCAAGGCTGTATGATAATAAGAGAAACTCCCGCCCCAGTTCCTTCCGCCACCGCCGGAGGGCTCTGCAGTCGCCAGTCAGCTGACTGTCCCCGGGCCGTACTTTCGTAGACCAAACCAAATAGCGAGGGAGCGAAATACCTGACTGACATGTGGGTACTAAGGGAGTTTTATGGTTATTTGTATTTTCGGCTAGCAAATATGGAGTTCTTCCTTTTAGTACATTTTTTTTGTAGTTCTTTTATTTATCTTATTTTCAATAACAAGTAACAACGACAGCAATGACCCCTTGATGCAAATTTAATGCTGGTATTAGATGACCTCATCTGACCTTGTGCCATCATAATACCATTTTTGTTGTTGAGGTAAATAAATCGGTACAGTTTGGGCAGCATCGGTCCGACCACATTTCCAATAAAGTCCGCTAAGCAAATGTGACGCCCAATTTTATTCTTTGTATATATTCGAGCGAATGACAACAATAATATAATTATAGAATACCACTCAGTGGTATTTTAGGATTGTATAATTGTTGTCATTCGCTCGAATATATACAATCATGTCTGATAATTCACATTTTCTCTATGTGTTGGCTGTCATCTGAGCACAACTCCGCCAACCCTTCACCGATCTCTGACCAACGTCAAACCGAACCAAGACAAATTAGCGTGTGAGTTACATAAAACTATTAACTCAGTCGCACCAATGTCCGACTAAGCGTCCAATCGAAGTTGTCCGTAGCTCTCAATTCAACCGTGTCCTGACTACCAAGCGAGCTCTGTTGGAAATTTCAACCGAACTTCCTTGTAAAGTTCTGTGCGACACCTTACTAGACTCCATTTGACCGATGAGTTTAACTCTCCACCGAGATGAGATCAAACTCCTCTGGTATCCCCATCTTATAAAGCGCCTTACTGTTCTATTTGTCATTTAGTAGCGTGCAAATGGGTACCGCTGCTTCCCAATTCGTAAACAAGTAAACGAAACGATTCCTGAGACTGTCATTATACGTTGATAATATACAACACAAAAAAATGTGTTTTATAGCCGTTTTCAACGGCTGAGTTTCAGTCAATGCTGCCATATCCTTTCTACGAGATTTATAACATTAGGCCCTGGACTCCTCCCGTCAATGCGATCATTCGCTCTTTCTCTCTCTCTCTCTCTCTCTGGAGCTCCTCGCTGGATAACGTCCGTTTCACTTTCATAGAGAAGATCGCCTGGAGGCCGGGCCTACACCATCCACGATAGATTCATCAGACGCTAATGTAATTATGACGTCATTGGAGGAAGCCCCCTGCAACCAGTGACGTCACGCCGTCTTCAGGTGCACAGTGCGACGGTTTGGCTGACCGGACCATTCATTACACAAAACACTAGAAAAGGGGACACAAAAGACAGGTAAGTACCAAAACAGGGATTTAGTCCCACCGAGGTGACCAAATTATGCTAGGGCTTACCAGACAAAATATGTGCTTTTGTTCGGAATGATAATTCTCGTGCGCAATGATCAATCGACATTCAATAATCTAGATTCTGATAAAGCTCTTATTGGCATGTGCCGTGTTGTATTGCAGAAACTGAAGGAAGGTCACACTTCGAGCTACTCGATGCTTTCCTGAAGTGGCGCTGAAATGACGACAATAAAAGAATGGGAATGAATACGAAGCAATATATCATCTACGTTTCGCTACAAAGAACGGAACATTCTTTCAGCTAGTCACGTGCTGACAGGCACAAATCCATATCAACGCACACCCGATGTTTTTATATACATTTTACAACGCTCACGAGCTTACTGAAGCAACACTAATGCATTCGTAGCATGCAGCAAAAAATAAATAAATAAGGGAATAAAAAGATAAATAAATAATAACAGTGTTTGTGCCACAAGGCCTAGAACAGAAATTGATAGTTGATTTATAACTATGCCTATAATGGACTATAGTAATAAACAGCACAATGGTTTCAGAGGCTTTCTTTGCCGAACTCCTAGAAGAAGCACGCTTGAACAACAGAGAACACGTGTGTGGTGCTGCATGTGTCTTACACGCACGTGCATGGCGATATATAGCAAACATTTCATCAATAACTATTAACTATTCTTTTTCAGTTATTCTCCGCAGTACCTGAGGACACTTACGTAAAGTACGTTAAGTATACGAGCGTGATGTGACTATTTTCTGGTTCAAAAGTTCCTTCGGTCTTCCTAAAGAAATGTAGATTAGGCAGACGCGTCCCCAAATAAATGGGTCATCCAGTGACGTATACAACCAGTCCGGATTATTTTTATCCCAGTTCAGGTTTGATGCAATTCTCTTTGGGTAACGCGCTGATTACTGAGCATAAGTCATAGATACGAAAGTATGACATGATTCGCAAGTATTTTAATTTCGACTAAAACGATGACTGGTGACGATGCCAATGTGCAATTAACCTTCCAGGCGATGGGGGATTTTTGCCCCCCCCCCCCTTTTAGGTTTTTTTCGATCTATCTCCAGAACCGCTGCGCCGATCGTCACCAAACTTTCGGCAGTGGCGGATCCAGGATTTTCACTGGGGAGGGGCTGCAGGTCATAATTGGGCGCCACGCCCCGGATGGGCGCCATAGTCGCATCGTATTGGCGCTGAAATATTGGCGCCCAGTGGCCCTGACAAGAGGCGCCCAGGATCAGTATGTACAGTGACACCACACGATTGGAAATATCGGTGCGGAGCGTACTGAAACGACGTTATTCGACTGATTTTTGCATCCTAGTCCTAGTATGCGGCACTCTGATGAGTTGCGAATTGAAAATTGGCGCCACTGCGCCTTCGGCGCAGTGGCGCCAGTTTTCCTTGGGTGGGGGCTGCCAGCCCCCGCAGCCCCCCCCTGGATCCGCCACTGACTTTCGGTGCCCTCCCATGAATAGCTTTTGCACATTGTGACCAAAACAAATTCCAAATGCTATGATAGGTTGGCTGCTAATGACGTCGGAGTGACGCCATTTCTGCCATTCTCGACCGTTTCCTTTCGAAAAGGTTTCGCGGGAAGAGCTGTCAGGCCTACAGCTTTAGAGATAGCAGAAAAATGTTACAGACACAAAAGATGAAGCATCAACAGGGCTACAAAAATTTGTTCTCACATTTTCAAAAAATTTAGATTTTGACCCCCAAAAACAAAAAAAAACAGATTTTTTAACCCGCGCACCGACGGGGGTCTGCGCCAACTTAGTACCGACGGGGGGGGGCGGATGACCGCCCCCCCTGAGATCTCGAGAACGAAGCAAGATAGCGACAAGCGGTAAACGGCATCGGATACGCACGGACAAGGTCTACAATTTTTACTAAGGTAATTTTCAGGTCAGGTCAAAGATGACGTCACAGGGGTCGAAAAAGTCAAAATGGCGGCGCTAGATATGGAGAGGGTTTTTCTCGAATAACTTTCGAAGTAGTCAAGATAGGAACAAACTAAGGGCATCATCGTGATCCTCTCGTCGATCCGCATCGAATGATATATATGTTGACCTCGAAAGGTCAAGGTCAAAGGTTGACCTCAGGTCACGTGACCTCGAGGTCATCATGTATATCATTCGATGCGTCTTGACGAGCTGAACACAATGTGACCATCCGCGCGGCTGTATCTTGTTCCTGTAAGGAGTTATTGGCAAAAAACCTTTGGTGACCTTTGATGACGTCACATGACCTTACAGCTGCCCAACAGCAAAACAGACCTCAAGGTAGTGAAGGTTGATCGTATGTGAAGTCATGTATGGTATATGGGGCCATTCCGACCCGTTTTAGTGGTAAAAACAGGGAGTTGATTTTTCCCCCATTGACTTGGTCACCGACATCAAAATTCCGAGATATACAAATTGTAGCTACTAATGACCTAATAACATCCTGCGACTTTCAAAGGCCTCCGACATCTACTGTAGCTCTGGCACGGTGACAAAGTTGCAAAAAAGTGACTTGAGGTTGGGTCATGCAAAGTGACCTGGTGACCTGACCTTAAAAGTTAGGAGGTTCAAACTTTCACACCATGTGTAAAATTGATGAGAGAATATTCATACCAAATTTCGCGGCGCTACGCGCCGCGGTTTTCCCGCTATCCGCGAAAAACCTCAGGGGGGGGCGGATATCCGCACCCCCGTCGGTGCGCGGGTTAAATATGATAGCCGAAAAATAAAAAAAATAATTTCTGAAAAACCTGAATATATGTGATAGTATCTACCACCTTCTATCCACATACCAAATTTGAGATTGATACCGCTGTTTTGGCCAAGTTATAGCGAAAATCTGTTCAAAATTAGTGACGCCAAATTTTCAAACTTATTTTTTTAGCAATTCTAGACCATGTAGCGCAAAACAAAGACCACCATTAGACTTCCCGTGACGAGTTGCATCGAATCAATACACATTTTATGCAAAACTATCAACTTTGAAGTTTGACCTCTTTTGACCTGACCTTGACCTGACCTCCGCCAGAAAGTGACCTAAACCGTACTTGATGGTCTTATAACCAACACCATTGAGTTGGAAATGAAAAATTGGCCATAAAACATGCATCGCACAACCTTAGTAAAGTTGGGTTCATGTGCTGACCCTTGGTGACCTGACCTGTGACCTGACCTGGTATTATCAGTGCCCTCTAATAGCAACATGTGTACTAGGCAACTGACGCCTCATTGCTGATTTTCGACAAAATGCGTTTTACTCGGTGTTATAGCGCCTTCCCTAGAAGACCCGTGAACGGTGAAGCATTTTATCTTCGGTGACCCCGTGGTCAATGAAATTTTGGGACGTTTCACACTGAAACTTATTAACCAGTAAAACGCCTTTTGGGCGAAGAACGAGCGAGCGAGATAGTGAGCCCTGCACGTGCGGAAGGGCGAGAGGGTGCTTCTAACGGGCTTGCGCAAAGCACCCTTCTAACTGGTCGCTAGCGGTGTGCCAAATTTGAACGCAATCGGCCCAGCCGTTCCTGAGATCTGGAAGCGGCACTCTGCACGTGCGCACGTGCAAACGGGGTCCAAAATGACTTTTGCACGGCACCCTACTAACTGGTCTCCAACCGTGTACCAAATTTGAGCGCAATCGGCCCAGCCGTTCTCGAGATCTGGAAACGCCCCCTGCACGTGCGCACGTGCAGTAGCACCCTAACCGCAACACATGGGAATGCATTGTCTGGTGGGTGCCTACCTGTATGCCAAGTTTCAGCGAAATCGCCCCAGTACTTACCGAGTTATTGAAATGGGAACAAATTTGACACCTCTTATTGTTGTATTTTGCACGTGCACTGGGGGTCACTCACATAGATCAAGAGTATCCGACCTTTGGTAGAAGGGATGCAGCTACCCTATAAAAATTACCGCAAGACAATCGCTCAAGCCGCTGCTGAGATATGAGCCTCTCAAAATCACTACTTTTGGAAAACTGCTTGAACACCCTTGACTTTTCACGTGGCACGTGCCACGACGGTCACTGAGATGTATCAAAAGTAGTCAATTACGGGGTAGAAGGGATGGGGCTACCCAACAAAAAAGACCGCAGGCCAATCGGTCCAGCGGTTGCTGAGATATAAGCCTCTCAAAAGCGTTACAGGCCGGGCCGGGCCGGGCCGGGCCGGGCCGGGCCGGGCCGGGCCGGGCCGGGCCGGGCCGCTCATACTGAGATTTTTCCGTTATATTGAAAAGACTCACTTCGCTCGCTGCGCTCGCTCGCTCGTAACTAGACACTGTATTGATTTCATGCAGCCCAGCTCGACGCACGGGCCTTGCGGTTGAAACTGTCGACACAGCAATACGATACGGTGACAAGCTAGTCAACAGAACCCAAATAAGACCAAAATAAATACGTATCCCATTGACACTGTTGGTACCTATTCACGTGAGAGAATACTTGGCACTTCACTTTTCAAAGGTATTCCCTTTCATTGTCAGCTCGACATTGCACGGCGATTTCTTAAATGCCATCAAAAAGAGAAAATTTAATAATCCAAGCAGAGTCTCTTTTCTTTTGGATTCTCTTGAGCAATAAAATAAGCCTCGTGCATTTTATAAGACTGCACTGATGTCCCTCTCATATTGGATTCCGGTGACCTTACAAAGTCGGTTTCGTTCATTGCTTTTCAATTGTCTTTTATTGCCAACCTTCTACGTAATCCGCCTTGGAGCGGAAATCACGTGACCTGTTCAACGAACATGCAAACAGCAGCGCAGATGGACACGTGACCAACACACCTACTCCGGATAGTTGTCACGTGCGCAGAGTTTTTGCCACGTGTTGTAGGCAACGCACAAGCCTGGGGTTATGTGTATGCATTGATGTAGACTGCATGACACGTGAGCATTCAGTGATGATATGCCTGCCTGCACTGTATAAGTGCTGCAGTTTTTAATTGAAATGGCACTGCTGTGTCAGGTGCATCGACATCCCTATCGCTTAGCGGATAAGTAGACTTTCGATGATGATTGTTCTTTGCCTTTTCATCGTTCACATTACCATCTAAACTTTATAATGAATTATAGGAGTGAAAATATGTTTCCAAACCTAGCTACCTAGCTTTTAACTGCACATACCGAATTGGACGCGAACAAACACAAACAAACCACACACAATACACATTCACCAAACAAACAATAATCGAACCACAACAATTGCCAACGCCGAGCTGAGCAAACAAGCCTGATACCGATACTGCACTGAATCTATGGTGTGTGTACACTAGTGATGTAAATTTCAGAAAACATATGTCCAATGTCTGTCCAATGTCCAATACTTACGTCGACCGTCCGTCCAAAAATGTCCAAGCTAGCCATTTGTCCAAAGATGTCCGACATATCCGCAATAGTTTACACTCAACACCGTTATTTAATTTGCTTTTAATGTATCGTTACCAGCTCAAAAGTGTTAATCATATCGAAAGCTGAGCTTTCTGATAGCCAATCAATGTTAAATACGATTTCTTTATAAAAATGTTGAGGTGTAGCAAGCGATTGTCCAAAGTTGTCCAAAGCCTGCTGTCATTGTCCAACCGAATTCCGAATAGGACATTGGACAAAATCGGAATTCCGAAGATTAAAGTTCCGATTGACACCACTAGTGTATAGTCGACTACAGAATTATGTTCCACTTTTCACAGGCAATTATTTGCCTGGAGTGGTAGGCTGTGCCGCATCACACGGGCTGAGTTCACAAATTATAGCTTTGTCCCAATGCTCACAATCGACACGCTTAATTGCGTGATAAACGGCACAACTTAGCGCTCCGGTCAACTGATAGCTTCTGAGGAGTGGAACATCATTCTGTAGTCGACTATACATACACACCATAGGTGTAGGAACGTTTTCGAAACTGGGGGGGGGGGGGCAGGCTCCCAGAAGCACAAAACCTCACCTACCCCCAAAATCCATTTTCTCCTCGGATTTCGGCCACTTTATTTTCGCAAGCATGCTCAAATTGGTAAAAAAGAAAGTGACAAGAAAAAAAAATCGACCAAAATCTCTGGGAGACTCTCGTCCAGAAATTGAACCTCATGGACGCGTCCCCCTGGGCTCCGCAGCCTCGTTGGCACCAGGAGCGGATCCAGGAAAACTCCAAGGGGAGGGTCATGAATCGAAGTAGTGCCCCTACCTATACTCAAAATAAAAACCTCAACTGATTTCGGCCACTTAATTTTGGTGGTGCCCTATTTTCATTTTCAATTTATTTGTTTTTGCCCTGGCAGGCCTGTGGTGCCCCTGGCGGGCCTGTGGTGCCCCTGGCGGGCCTGTGGTGCCCCTGGAAGGACTGTGGTGCTCCTTAGGAGCCTGAAGTGCCAGCGACAGGCCCATGGTGCCTCTGCGAGGCCGGTGGTGCCCCTGCGAGGACGTGGTGCCCCTGCTAGGCCGCTGGTGCCCCTGGTCCCTGACAGGACTGTGGTGCTCCTGACAAGCCTGAAGTGTCCCCGACAGGCACGTGATGCCCCTGACATTCCCAAGGTGCCCATGCGAGGCCAGTGGGTGCCCCTGGCAAGCATGTGGTGCCCCTGGCAGGTCTGTGGTGCCCCTGGCAGACCTGTGGTGCCCCTGCTAGGCTTCTGGTGCCCCTGACACTGGCCTGTGGTGCTCCTGAAAGGAATGTGGTGCCCCTGGGCCCTGGTAAGCCTGAGGTGCCCCTGACAGGTCCATGGTGCCCTTGACAGGCCCAAGGTGCCCCTGCGAGGCCGGTGGTGCCCCTGGAAGACCTGTGGTGCCCCTGACAGGTCTGTGGTGCCCCTGGCAGACCAGTGGTGCTCTTGCTAGGCCGATGGTGCTCCTGACAGGCCGGTGGTGCCCCTGTCAGGTCTGTGATGCCCCTGATAGGTCGGTGGTGCCCCTGGTAGGCCTGTGGTGCCCCTGGGCCCCAAGGGGGCATGACCCACGTGACCCCACCTTGGATCCGCCACTGGTTGGCACCCATACGAATTCCAGAAGCATCCAAAAACATTTTTTATTACGAGCGAGCGTGAAACGTGAGAAGTGAAAAGTCAGCGAAAGGTGTATGTGTGGGGGGGGGGAGGGGGCAGTTAACATTGCTGGCCCCCATTCGAAAGTGGGGGACCATTGCCCCCTGCCCCCTTGCTCCTACGCCTATGCCAGTAACCGATCAACTAATGCAAGGCCGCCTAACATAAATGGTTAGCTTACGCCGTTTACGCATTCTGCTGCGCCAGTACCTATTGTCTCTCTTTGCAGCGCGCGCTGCCCCTAAGCTGCCACTTATTGCTTCTCAGAAAGTTACCTTTCATTGGGTGGAGGAAAATTGCACTCAATAACGATGAAGCACAAATGGAAATCTTCATGGAAGGGCAGGCCGGAGAACCGTCAAGTTTGTTCTTCGGGGTGATACCTACAAATACATTAAAAAGTTCGGCAAAAAGGGGAGGGGGGGGGGGCAGTTAACCCTATTAGTGGCAGGGGGGTTGTTTTCATCAACCCCTCAGGTTTTTCGGGAATATCTCCAAAACCGCTGAAGCTACGATGCTGAAATTTTCTGACTTTTCCTAAAACTAAATTGGGCACATTCCCTGAAAATTTCAAGTTCATAACTTTACCAGGGGCGGCTCCAGAGCACTGGGAATTGGGGAGTCCTATTCGTGAAGCGAGTCATTTGGGCGAATATCACGATACTGATGTATTATAACTGTATGCACCAGTTTTACGAACAGTGAATGGAAGGTATTATGTGATAACATATACAAAGCTATTGTGCATCCTCTTTTGACACGTTTTTGCTATAATAGGTGGATCCAGGCGTCCAAAAAGGGGGGGGGGGTTATGTTTTACCTAACAAACATAGGCGCCCTGACACCGCCTATGCATGACCAATACAATTGTAGTCGTTCTCTCATAAGAAAATTGTAACATAGCAAGACCATTGCCACCCTTTTTAGAAACAGTACCAACAAAAACACCTTATTTACTATACTTTTTGTGTACCCCCAATCTCAATGATCTGTATCCGCCTATGATTTTTGAAAATGCATATTTTTATGATCCATGTGAATTCCTGGTTCATTCTCTATCGATCGGCAAAAGTTGCGTTAAGATTGGTTCAGAAACCTGGCCGTGATAAACAGTCTAAAATGTATCTGCAATTTGCCCGCTTTTACCCCCTTTACCCCCTATTGACATTTTTAATTTTTACTTTTTTTAGAAATGTAGATCACGTTGAGCGAAATCGAATGCCGTTTGAATTTTGAAAATCGGCCCGTTAGATCTCGAGATATCAGGGGGGTCGTAAACAGCCCCCCCTGCCACTAATAGGGGTAGCCAGGAGCCTGCCACTAATAGGGTTAACATTACTGCCCCCCCCCCCTACTATGAAAAGTGGGGGGCCACCGGGCTCCCGTCCCCCACCCCCTGTTCCTACACCTATGGTACACACTGCCATATCCGGGTAGCCGGGGGGCCGCTATTGGGCCAGATGAGCCAGTGACGTCAAACGTGACGTCATTGGACACTGGCAGATGAGACTACAGTCTAACCTCATCTTATTCACAGTATATTGTGAATAGCGCCAGGCTATGCACTGCGTGGATTATTAAAAGCAGCTTTCTGCTCGGTATGGGAAGAGAATGTGCAGTATTCTACGTGGCTCCGCGCTGAAAACGCGTCAGCTGCTGCTGAGAAGAACCAGCTTAATATCTGAGCAGACAGATTGTGAGAAATTGACATCCGCTCTGATCCTTTCTGGCTAACGCTATTTGCTGGTATTGAGATGGCTGGCGACCTTTACCAATAGTCACGTGTACGGCCAATGTGAGGATGTCTTTCGCATGGTTAGTTCTTTAGATGTATTGAATTTCTTCACGCTCTAATATAGGGCGTCGCTCGTGTTATAACTAATCGGCAAGTCATATCACGTTTTATTTGATGTTTGCATTTATGATCACTGAGCAGAATGTCATTACCCGTCTATTATTGACTTCAAAGATAAATGATCTATTCGTGACTAAAAAAACTCGACCTTTTATTATTTTCTCCTTTGTCCCTCCAAAACAATATAATTATCTCTCGATCCTCCTTCGCAGCTCCCTATAGATCAGTGTCCTCCGGGCTTACCAACGGTATCACAAGACTTCAACCAACACTTTAGCCTCAGATATGTCGCGTACTCCAAAACGGTGCAACAGTAACCGATTATGGTGACGTATGTACAGATGATAATTATTAGGATGGTCATGGTAATGATCCCAATATCCCATTTCAGTAATTTGTTTTCCTATGTCGCGACGAGCTCAGCTCCGTCCGCACACGGGAAAGGCTGCCCAGACCAGTGTTTCTCTCAAATTCCTATCATCCTTTCGGCTGTAGCAACTAGCATTGTCTCATCATACCTAAATAAAAGGTCAAATGAAACCCAACAAAGCAAACATGAAGAAAGCAGTGGTTATTGTTGAGTGTGTTGCTTATTTACTAAAATCACCAACAGTGACAATCCCCACTATCAGGCAAACTCATAAGTTAAAAACAACCATCCCCGTCTAACTCGTCATTTCTCCGCCAGGTGTCACTGCTGCTGCTGCTGCTATCAGCTGTTGTCGCCCAGCAGCGGCGACCCCGTCAAGGTCAGCGACCCCGGCCTGCCCTGCGGCGGGTGCCCCCGAGAAAGCCCGGCTCGGGGCGGTTTGTCAGAGGAGGAGGACCTGGCAGAAGGCGGCCTGGAGCCAACTTCAAACCGCCCTCACCGGCGGTGCCACCAGGTGAGTGGGAGCAGGGGAGGGTAAAGGAGGGGGAGGGGAGGAGGGGAGAGAGTGAGTGAGAGAAAGAGAGAGAGAGAGAGAGAGAGAGAGAGAGAGATTGAGTGAGAGAAAGAGAGAGAAAGAGAGAGGAGAGAGTGAGAGAAAGGACGAGAGGCGCAGAGATAGAGCAAAGAGAAAGAGTGAGAGAGGCAGAAAGGAGATGGAGAGAGGTAGAATACCTATAGGAACTATTTTTCTATTTATATCTGGGAAGGTAGAAAGAGAGAGCCCTTACCTGTAAGGGATCCATTGTCGTGGTCTTGAGAAGTTGCTTTTCTCCCCGTTTTTATAGCACGCATGTTTGTTCAAACCGGTTGTCTCTCTAGTACGTTTTATTTTCATTTTTTACCGACACATGTGTCCCTTTCACTGTCTCACCACCACTGACACTTGTCTGACGGCTGACGCCACTCTATGCCCCCCGACCTACTAACTGAAGCCTTGTCTAGCGCCCGTCTTAGCCCCTGTCGGACCCTGACTGACACCTCCCCATCGGACTCTGTATGACCCCTGTCTAACCCCGCTCTTACAGTTCCAGGTCCGGACCTGGTGGTACCAGCCAGCGGCGCACCCAGTGAGACTCTGCGAGCCGGTCTGGACGGAGTCCGGAACTTCCAGCACCTTCTGTCAGACGCCCCGCCTCCTCCGCCTACCACCACCCCCGCGCCGCGGCCACACTCGACCACTCGACCTCCGCTGAGCCGGGAGCAGGTGGCCATGCTGAAAGAACTGCAGTCCATCCTGGGGGAGGACCCCCTGCCGTTGGATCCCGGCGCGGGAGGACGGAGGAGACCAGAGGCGGATCGCCTCCTGCCTCTGTTTCCCCCGTTCGGGGTGGGGGTGTCGAATGATGCCGACGAAGAGAAAGAGCAACTGCCGGGGGAAGGAGTGGTGTCCGGCGCGCTGTTTCAGGATTTTTCACCAAGTCGGCTGTTCTTGCCACCGGAAACTTCGACGGGTAGCGTTCGGAGGCAGTTCGTAAGGTTTGCTGATGATCCGGAGGAGTTGACTAGTGGTGTAGTAGACATCGGGAACGTCAGATTTCCTCGACCGGTGACCGCAGCGACATCTATAACCACACCACGGCCGACCACAGCGCCACCTTTACGGATCCTGGGCGGTTTGCGGCCATTGCTTTCCAAGGACGCTGAGAGAAAACAGAGGGATGCTCGAGTGATACAGAGTGTCGACGATAACGGACAGCTGATTACCAGCGTGCTCTCATCCTCTACCCGTGCCACACTCGACCGGGCCGTCACTCCACCCTCTTTCCCCGCCGACTTCGGCTTTGGGTTCGGTCAGCAGACGCTGCCAAAGTCTGATCAGCCGGGCCCGGCCCTCACCACAGGCCTCCGGCTACACCAGGTTCTGACATCCACCGCCCAACCGACCCCGCAACCTGCACTCGCAGCTACCACTACCAATCCTCGCCGCAGCGAGCAGCTCCTGCCATCTGGCGGCGTGGTCCGAGACCTCGGCCGCGACCCACTGCCGCTAGGTGGCGGGTTCAACACGCTGTCACGTGACTCTGGCAGCGCGCGGCCGGCGGGGTCACGTGACCGCGCTGAAGACATTGAGGAAATCGTGAGGCGGACGGTGATGCCTCAGGATCCGGAGAAGTTGTGCCGGTCGGCGGCCGACAATGGGTTCTGCGACACTCAGGAGCAGTACCCCAGGTAGGTGGAGGCCCTGTGGGCAGTGGCTGATCCAGGGGTGGAGATATATCTGTCAAAATTTCAGGGGGGGGGGGGTCAAGGCCGGGCAGATGGAGGCGGGCTGGATGCAGTACCATTGACTTACATAGCAGTAATTCGTTTTCAGGGAGGGGGTCCTGACCCCCTCCCCGAGATCTCCACCTCTGGGCTGATCTCTGGGACGCCGGTGAAAACAGGGCGCCGGAGGGCATATTAGTCACGTGACATTTGGAACTTCTCCCCCTCCGTGAGTCTTCTTCATGCTAAACGCCACGTGTGAATTTCACGAACCTTGATCAAATGGCCCCAGGCGCCCTGTTTTCACCGTCGTCCGATCTCTGGTGGGCGAGATGGCAGGCACACAGACGGATTGTCAGATTCCGCATGACATTTCGGCTATGTCCAATATGCAGTAGGTATGATGCAATGCTCCTGCTTTTGCTCTATAGCGCGGGAGTAGGCCGATGGAAAATGGAACCACCGCCTCGCCCTATTTGGCAACGTTATTGATCAGTTTTATTAGGCCTTCCGTGTAATTGTTATTGCGGTGTTTGGCATTTAAAATTCTTGCGCCTGCTTGTTCGTGACGTGACCTTTACGGAAAGCATACCTTCTCAATATCGAATGGTCACGTAATGACATTCCATTTTTTTTTCTCTCTCTCTCTCTCTCTCTCTCGCTCTCTCACTCTCTCTCTCCCCTCCATCTCTCACACGCACCCTCTCTTCCCTCAGGGCTTACATGGAGCGTGTCGTCGACCAATGCAGCACCATCCTCGAGTACCTCTTCTCAGAGGTGCCCGATGACGTCACGCAGCTCTCCAACACTCCAGAACCTTCCTCCGCCTCTGGCCGTCCGTGGTCATGGGCAGCGTATAACTACCAACACCAGGATGTCTGCGACGCCACAACGCGTTTTGTGGAACCCACATACGCCAAAGCTACTGATGGGAGATGGTATGTCATCATTCAACATCGTTCCCTGCGTCAACGCACTAGTGTGGGACTCTGTAACCAGCTAGACGGCTTCTGCAGAGCTGTCTCAGATTGTGGCACTAGGTCCAGATGCGTGCAGACATTCTATCACAGGACGCTGATTGCAGCTGATCCACTCCTGCCAACAAAGTGCCCAAGAATGAAGACGTTCAGGTTGCCTGCGGGCTGTATGTGTCAGGTGGAGTTGGCAAAGGGCCTGAGAACGTTGGACCAGGGGAACACAGAGGAGGACAAGAGTTAGATGATGGAAGAGAAGGGAAGAGAGACAAGAGGTAGATAGACAAACGAAGATGATGGCAAGGTGAAGAAGAGAGAAACGGAAGCTACATGAAGTAGATGAAGGAAAGTGCCAATATGAAGGCAAGAGAGAAAAGAGTGGAATATAGATTGGACAAAAGAGCAGGCAGGTCGAGTGCAAGTGGCAGGGAGCGACGGTGAAGGCGAGGGAGGCAGTAGGGAGGAATTGAAGGAGCTCTAGCCGACCTTGAACAAAAACTGTGTCTATGTGAGGAATGAGACTTGGTGCGGTTTCCACGGGAATGAGCTGAATCCAGCAAGATACAGCCGTTAATTTTAGTGCTCGATGTTTTATCCTGGACCAGGAGATTCCAGAATGACCAGACTAACAAGCTTGACGCATATCTGAAAAGACTTCAATTGAAACAGACGCCAAGCGGCTAAACGTCACAAAACTGTGCTTTGCCTAGGCGAACCTAGGATTGTCAGACTCGACATGTTGAAAGGTTGCACAGAACACTAACAGCCTTTGGCAAAGAACACGCGACTGAATCAACCAGTTCCCAAATGACTGAACTTGCAACAGTACTCTCAGCATTGAAGTTGCATCCAATGAACTTGCAACGTACATTTGTAGTGTCGCGTGTTAATTGGACACTGGATTTCGAACTGCGCACTGCTCAGTCATTGCTGATGTGGCTTATGACATCATATAGTGTGTCATACATAGTGTTGCCTCATACCGAGTGTTGGTAGTGCTGTCCCATGCGGAGTGTCGCCCCATGCGAAGTGTCAGAAAGAGTGTCTTCTGTCGCGGTATGACTGAGCGATGGCCGTTGATGAGATAAGTGGGATGGACAAGTCGAGAATGGAGACGAATGAAAATGAAGTGTGGGTGAATCATGGAAAACGATAGTACAGGGTTTTATGGTGGATACTCATGGGAGTTTCAAACGACACCCAGAGGAGTGCCTAGAGGTATTAAACCGGTACTCAGTCAAGTGACAATGTGTAATGCTGTGGAGTGTCCGCGGCACTCGTGCAGAGAAAAGAATCAGTAACAGACACTAACGAAAAGGCGCACAGCACACACTAGACCTAGAGTTGGTGTCGAACTGCGTCACAATTAGTGGAGCTGAGCCATTCATTGTGTGCCGTAATGCGTCGGTTTGTGCTCCATTGCGTCACAATGCGTTGAGATGCGCCAACGGGCCCACGGAACTCATCCCATTCATTACGCGTTAAGTGGCACACAAAGTGAGCATAAAGTTTGGTGTACATTCTTCAATGCGCCACATAAAAAGTATGTGTTTTGAAATGCCGCTGATAATTTTTGTTTAAATGTTTGTTTCTTTTCCGTCTGTGCATATTTGCTCTCTGTTTTGATTCCGATGAGTGGTTTTTACTGATTTTATAAACAAAACAGGAGAAATGTAAATCGAAAACTGCGTGTTTACTCCTGCATAGTGCATACTTTTTTAGAGATACCAATATGACGTGCTTTTTTGTTTTTCATAATTATCAAGGCGTACCTTGCATTGTACTGTAGAGTGTAGGGTCCAACGTAATCATATCACCATGTAAACTGTATCGGCTTTGGCAACTGTGGGCCCATAATAAGTTATATCGATCGTCAAATTATTCTCACATGTAGAAGTAACCCTGTTGTATGTTGCATCAATACCAGAATTGGCTGCTTTCATCGTGTGTGCTGACATTGCACGTTTCGCTTGCAGTGTGAACACAGCTTTTACGCCGACAGCGATGTGTGCGAAGTAATGTTGATAACTATCTACTGAGTTTTCGTCCGTATAGGACGCTGTTTTAAGTGCAGTGTTCTTTTCAACTACTGTTGTAAATGGTATACCACTGTTACTCACAGTAGCAAACTGTTTACCATTGTTGTACCGAAACTAATTTTTGAGTGCTTGTAGTCAGCATTGCTTTGTCCTGCAGAGTCACTTGTGGTGACTTTGTTGCGTTATGCCAGTGCTTTTAAGAAAAATGCAACTGTAGTGTAGGCTGTAGGCTTACATGGAACATGCTTATTAATTGTGCGAACCGGGCTATTTATTGTAGAGGAATGTATCATTGGGCCAAGTTTCAGTTAGGCGGTAGTCCTGTGAATTGTGTTGATGATTTGAATTAAACAGCATGCAGTCAGTAAACGGACTTTTCACTACGTTTGCCGGTTACATATTCTACTAGGTTTACATAGGTTTACATAGGTTAGGTTTACATATTCTACTAAGCTCAACGAACCATGTATGTCTAGTCATTCTAGCATATAGATTGCCTAGTCGGTCAGGCATTCTACAGAAGTAGAATGTCTCATTCCACACATTGTCTGCAACATGCACATCCTAAAGTTAGCCAGTGCAACAATTAACGTTTTAGTTAAAGAAAGGGCTGAGTCATCGCGGTAGCTCACGGCCTCGCCTCCAGCACGACCACAGTAAGACACGTTGACGTTGGCGAAAAAAGAAAACAAAAACATAACTAGCAGTGGTCGTAGACTCCAACGATACTACAAATGTCAAAGGATTTTCTGTTACATATGTTATGTAGGAAAAAAATTGCAAAACACTTCAATTTTACACTGTTAAATGTGCAATCCTGCTGTGCATTTACGTAATGAACAACAAGCTACTGGAATTTTGAAATATTACATATCATTGGGGTTCCACAATGGATGAACCCCGCCAAATATCAACGCCATTACTCACACATCAATCACAATATCACTGACAATTATATATCATACTTCCACCGTTAACACAAATGACAAATGAATAACGGTAGATACTAGCAGCTGATGAGTCATTTTACGACCTGCTGGCTTCCTGTGACTAGACGCCGTGCTGTTCTTCAAGGTGTTCCAGTCAGGGCATGCCCAGTAAAGATATCTCAACAGAGGGGCTCTGTCAGAGGCAGCCGGGATTTTACCATCCTTTCTTTTATGTGTGCAATTTAAATTGTATCTCTTTTCCTCTCCTTCGTCGTAAATCTTGGTTAAAAAGTGATAAAAGCTAAGTACATCTTAGGGGAATCAACTATGTAAACCCGTGCTCCACACTTTTTTATTTGTTTGGTGGGGAAAAGCAGCTCTGAGCTTCAGCTAGACGTTGAGGGCTGTTTCCATGGTGTGTCAAAAGTGGAAATAGCCGCCCGGCTTTAGTTCGCCAGCCTTGTCAATAGATGGCAGTACCACAATATGGGCAGCGGATCGTGCAATTGACGTCAAATTTTCGTTATCTGCTAAGAATTGAATGGCGGATCTTTCATGCAAGAATCAAGTAAATCGGTCCACAACTTTTCTAGCAACAGAGATATGAAGTCAAACACCCTGCCAGAGCAGCGGCGCGGCGGCCGGCGGCGGCCGCTACGCGCCGCCTGGAAGACTGGCGGCGCTGAACGGTTCCGACTTGGCACTGCACTAAAACCTGTTAACTGCTTGGAATAGTTATTATAGCAAATTTTTCATTCAAGTGAGGAATAACCAAGGGCAGGAAGTATGTATGCTTGTGTGCGTACTGTGTAAGCCAAGAAAATGCATTAGCAGAAACTCGCTAATATTAGATCCAGCCAAGTCCAAACGCATTCCAGGGGATGTGTCTCTGATGGGTCAACAATATTTATCGTTCGAGGGCGGATACAGTTTTAAAAATACAAAAACTATTTTTGAACAGCTCTATTCCTTGAATAATTCTCTTCAACGCCTCATTCCTAGTTAAGCGAATTAGCCCACCCTGGTTGAATAAACAAGGCGATTTCGCCACAAGGTCGCGGAAAACCGACCGAAAACGGCCGCGCTCAACGTTAATTTGGGCATGCAGACTCTTAAAAACTCGCATTGGGCGGGTAGGGTTTCCCAGGTATTGGCTCCAAAACACCGTATTCGGCTCCCGAATACGTCCAAGTGACCCGCCTCGTTCCTAGTTAAGCTCTAATTAGATCAAGTGACTCATAAGGAGCGAAAAAGCGACAAAAAACATGATTTTCCCTATGGCGGCGGGCTGCCGGGTTGCCAGACGGCGCACCGGCTATTTCCACTTTTGACACACCATGCAATGTTTATTTTTACCTCGGTGCCAGCGAATCCACACTCCATACGGCTAAGTGCACTTGCACCACATTACAACTGGCAAAGTCACACAAATATATTCGAAAAAATAGATCCGATTGTCGGGATCACATCCGTCTCCTTTCTGAGACGTACTCGGCGGGCTAGTGGAGACAGTCACGTGACCGGATCTAGGTAGAGTGGATGCAGGTGGGGTGGGATCACGTGGCTGGCGCACACTTCTACCTGGATGCACGTGCTGCATCAAAGGCGGCGCATCTTTTCTCTGTATATAATGACATTAGAGACATGATCAGAACAATACGCGCAGAGCAGGTGAGCGAAAAGCTGCGAGAAAAATATCCGTAACAGAAGGCGCTGATAAGTCACGGATCCGGTGAGAAGTGAGAATACGTCGAAGAACAATATTGGCGATTCCTGGTCGTTTCTTAGGCGTTTGCTCGCAACGTGAACCGTTGACTGTCTCACGCTCCGCGCGGTAAACATATTTTATATTTGAACTACGCACTTCGCTTTTTATGTATAATGGGCCCTGTTTTTTTAGTTTTGAAGAGCTTTTTTTTTTCTACACCGCCACCCATGAACAGGTGACCAGGAGTGCCCCCTCCCTCTATCCCAGCGACACACAGAACCTTACGTTAACACCAGAAAACTTAATATGACAAGTCGCGGCACTCCCTGCTAAGAGTAAGGAAAAAAACAAAAGAAGGCGAATATCAGAGGAGTAAGCATGCTGTTAATAGATGGTATAAAAGAAGCAAAGTAGTCACAACTGCAAACAGTTAGTGACTGCCCTCCTACATCCCTGAAACGCCCACTGATGCTCACTCACACAGGGGAATGTTAGTGGGAGGAAGACAACTGAGGGGGATACAGTCATACATACATAGTGGATTGTTGTAGGTAACATCTCTGGTCAAATTCAGGCAGGGTCATTTACTGAGCCTCTGTAGGGCCGTCCAACTAAGCAAGGCTTGTTGTCAGACGGCCCCCAGAGGCCAGTTCCGAAGTGGCTGGTGTAGAAATTAGGACAGGTAAGGCAATAAAGCAATAAAGGCAACATAACGAGACTGGCAGGCGATATCAAAAGACGCAAAAAAAAAAAACAAGCAAAAAACAAAAACAAAAACAAAGAACACAGAAAATCACATACACACAATGGAAAAGGGGTAACCGAAAAGGAAGGACGGGTAACAGAACTAGCTACTCGATAATAAAGATGTTTTTTGTGTGTATAAAACGTACATACTAATATACATGGAACATATATTGATGAGAAACACTGTATTCAATGAATCAACCATACTGGCTCAGGAAGAAACTTTTGGAGATGTTTTTGATAACGGATTTCGAAGTTGGCACCGTAGAAAGTCTAGGAAATAAAGGTACCATAATTCTGTTCCAAATTCTAGGCCCAGCCCATGATAAAGTATGAGTTTTGTAAACTCTATATGCAAATGACTCATAGAAATGTTTAACGGAACGATTAATTCTAGTAGGTTCGGAGGTTACAAAAAGCTCAGCAATAGCAGATGGCAGGTTCCCATTAAGTTTTCTGTGTAATAGTAATAACATTTGTTGATGCCCAAGATCCCTAAGTTTAAGGAGTTTAAATTTCCTGAATATTGGCGCAGTATGAGCCAGTCTTGGCTGTCCATCGATTATTCTAACAGCTCGTTTCTGAAGTTTTTCTAATTCACTTAAGCTATTTGGATAAGTGTTAGTGTAAATAAAGCAGCAGTAGTTGACATGACTCTGGAAAAGAGAATGATACAATAACAAAAGGTGTTTTGTGCCCAAGAGGTACTTTAACCTATTCATCATTCCAATGTTTCTCGACAATGTTGTTTGTAGTTTGGCTATGTGTGTTTTCCATTTGAGGTCTTCATCAATAAATACACCAAGGTATTTAACAGTGTTTGCACGGACAATTTCAGCACCATCAATTTGAATTGCTAGTTCAAAATCTGTTCGTTTATTGGTATATATCTGATAGTACGTTTTATCAGAGTTTAAAGACAACTGGTTGGAAGCAAACCATTCAGCAACTTTAGGCATTAATGTATTTACTCTAGCTTGAAGTACATTTTCGTTTTCTCCTTCTATGAAAATGGCAGTATCATCAGCATATAAAAGTACAGATATGTGTTCATCACATACGGAGATAAAATCATTTATGTACAATATAAAAAGAAGTGGACCTAAAATAGATCCCTGAGGTACTCCGATGTTTATCGGAAGAATAGATGATTCAATGTCATCAATTTGTACACATTGAGTGCGTTCGTTCAAGTATGATCTTAGCATCATATGTGCTTCATCACATATGCCATATTTATGTAGCTTACAAAGTAATATTTCGATATCAACTGTATCGAAAGCCTTGCGGAGGTCGAGGTAAATTCCGCAAGTGTTCAAGTTACTTTCAAAAGCACTTACAATTTTTTCTTGAAGAATTACGATAGGCATGTACGTACTCATACCTTGCCTAAAGCCAAATTGATTATCACAGATGATGTTATTTTGAGTCAAGTGTTCACTTAAACGAGCATAAATGAGTTTTTCTAGTAATTTCGAGATGACCGGCAGTAAAGAAATTGGTCGGTAGTTATTGAATAACTGTTTGTCCCCAGACTTATAAATGGGCTTAATAACAGCTCTTTTTAATAAGGTGGGAAACACACCTTGGTGAAGGCAGAGATTCATTAAGTGAACAATTTCAGCTATTATTGATGTATATGTTGATTTAAATATCTTTGTATTTATTTTGTCATGACCACTTCCCACATTGCGCATATTGTTCACAATATTTTTTACTTCATTTTCATCTGTCGCAGAGAATCGATGAAGTGGTATTCCTACGTAGTTAGGAAGATAATCCAATGGATTGCATTCAGTTTCTCTTATCTTGCTTTTCAGCTCCTTTCCGATGTTCGTGAAAAATTTGTTAAACATAGTAACTATTTCTTTGGTGTCTTGGACTAAGCCTCTGTTTGTTTTGAATGCCTCAGGTAATTTGATGTTTTCGGAGGAGCCTGTGGACAATTCCTTGATGATATTCCACGTTTCCTTAGAGTCTGATGTTTTAAGTTTAGCTTGGATATATGCTTTCTTTGCTTCTCTTATTATTTTCACAAGTAAATTACGATATTTGCGATACTTATTTGTATTTTCAAGCACCGGCTCTTTATTTTTAACAGAAATAGTTCATTTTTCCTGGATATCGAGGCCAAGATGCCAGGCGTGATCCAGGGTTTAATTGGTGTGTTTTTTCGCGATGGTACAAAATTTTTGCTAAACTTTTGTATTCCAACAGAATAAGATCGAATTATTTTTTCATAAGCTAAGTTAGGATCAGTTACATTAGTGAGGTTTTGTAAATCGTTCTGCAAATGCATTTGCAGATCAGTGATTTTATTGTAGTTAAATGATGTGATTTGTTTCTTCGGCCTCATATTTCTTTGTTTATATGTTTTTAAGACAACATATATTGGGAAGTGGTCAGATAAGTCATCGTAAATTACTCCTGTATCCTTGGCCAGTGATATATTGTTACAATATATATTATCTAGCAAAGATAGCCTTGTTTCGCTTTGTCTAGTGGGAAGTGATATCAGGGGAAGAAAGCCAAAGGACAGCATCATGTTAAAGAATAACTCCGCACCATGATCATTTCCTAGCGCACAAAGGTCAAAGTTAAAATCACCAGTGACGATCACAGTGCTGGAAGATGTATCCAGGGAGTCAAATACAGTCGACATCTGCTCACAGAAAAGAGCTGGGCAGGTATCAGGGGGTCTGTAAAACTGCGCAATAACTACCTTGGAACAAGGTAAACAACACTGCAGAATGATTGATTCAGTACCAATGGGACAGTCAATGGAGAGACGTGTGGCAGAAACTACACTAGCCGTACGTACGTATACAGCAGCGCCACCTCCTGTGCGACCTATGCGATTTTCAAAGAATGCTGTATAGTTAGGTATGTTTCGATATTTATCAATATCACTGTGTAACCATGTTTCGGATACACAGATCACGTCCCACTGTATACTAGTTGAGTGCAGAAAAACATTCAGGGCTTCATACTTCTCAGTACTTAAAAGAGAACGAGCATTGAGGTGTAGAATAGAAAGTTTCTCAGAGTTCTGAGAAAATGTTGAGTTGGTATTTGTTGTAACAGTGTAATATTTACAGCTATTTCGTATGAATTCAAATTCATTACTAACAGCATGATCATGAATAGTATCTGTGTCTTGAAATGGATGGAATATCTTTTCGTATAGCAATGACAGTTTATTATCATTAATTCTAGTTAGTGGCATACAACACTAAGTTTAGTTTACACCAGAGTAACTAGAGTAAAAAAAACTTGACAAGCTATCTTTTGTGTTTGGGATGAGTAGGTAGAGTAGATATCAGCATACTAGCACAAATATGCTATTGCTATATCACTATATGATATAAATCTTAGTACATGATTATTAGTTTATTAGTAGCGTACATTTTAAGTAATGTAAATCAATGCCTAACGAATTTGCATAAGTTATATGCAGGACACAATTAATTAAGCTATAATTCGAGTGCCAGGCGCAGCGAGACAGAAGACGACATGCCAGTGTCAATAAAGGCACAATCCGATGATGTAAAAGCTATACTACCGACCTCTGTAGGCGTCTCGCTGCGCCACCTGGCGACCGCCGTGTGGACATGAGCCGGCCAGCGCACCGCCCGGCACTGGCCCGGTCAACAGCCATCGCGCGCAGCGGCGGCACCGCGGCCGCCCCCGGCCCGGACGCCAACACCCCCGGGCGCGCGAACCCCACCCGGCGCGAAGCCCCCCGGAGCCGACCACGGCCGGGGGCACCCACGCAGCGCGCCAGCACCACGAAGGCGCCGCCGACCACAAAACGGGCCAGCGGGCCCCACGCCGGACGGGGCCAACGCACCAGAAAGGAAAGACCCCAGACCTGGGAGCGACCACGACCCAGCAGCCGCGCACAACCGCCAACTAGACAACCCCGCCGCCGCCCACCCGGGGAGGCGCAAGAACCGCACACCCGACCAGGGAGAGACCGAGGGGCAGCAGCCGAAAAGGGCAGCCACCCCGACCCAACGGGCCGGCAGCCGACCCCCCCCCCCGGGCAAGCAGCACGAGGCCATCCAGCCGGCAACCTCAGGATCTGCCTCGCGAGCCCAACCGAGACAGGGCAAGGCCAATATGAAACATATCATGGTGAGATGGACACGATATAAGAACAATATCCACGTCAGGAACCCCCGGGCTGGCTGGAGGATAGTGTGATTTGAAGCAAAACAGTGAGGGACTAGGGCCATCACATACGTAACAGACATACGGTTGGAATAAGATGTATGCATAAAGTTAAGCAAAGTGAGTGTTAGTATGTTCAGAACAGTTTAATATGTGATAGAAAAAAACTATCTCATAACAGACCAAAAGAGAGCACCTTGATTTGAAGTTACAGCCTCAGTATGTTTTAACAACATAGATAGGTATGTTCTTTATAAGAGGGTATGCCCTGTGCATAGCCTGTAGCTTATATTCAGTAGAAATGGAGCACATGCTCAGCTGCTCACAGAAGTCAGCCAAACAGCAGGAGGTCAACATTCCAGTCACATATAGTGAAATACACTAACGTTATTTACACTAAGGTAATTTAGCTCTGATGTATGACAAGGATGCTTCTTGGCCAACTCATCATATCATCTCAACTTGACCCATTTATAAGTAGGCCACTGAGCTGTTTCATCCAGCAGGGTCTTAGTAATAGGTTCTTGACACGATCATACATGCATTCTTCATCACAGCATTCATAAAAAGACCATTCTGCCTGGCCTGGGCGCACGGCCTCATGCATATCCCATACTGTTTAAAAGGATAAAATGACTTATCTGCCAAGCCAGGCACTGCAGTGCTCATTCATTCCTCAGTTCACTGCAGTGCTCAGACACTCCATTCAGATTAAAACTTGGTAAAACAGCCATGAAGGCTAGGCACCGAGGTGCTCATCCATCCATCCATGCAAGGTTAAAAAGGAATCCATTGCTGGTCCTGGTGCCAAAGCACTGGTTCATCATTCATACTATTCACATCATACCACCAATCACCTTGCTTCATTTAGAGGCACCAGGGAGGCACACCATGCAAATGCAAAATATGCACTACACAGTCTTTGCACTGCTTTTCTTTCAGCTTTCTTGCTTCGGCTAGTATTATGGATGCACACTGGTGGTGGTAGCACTCTGCTTATCGGCTCCAAACCCTGTCGCCGTACTTTAATAATAATAGTATATTGACTTTGAACCCATCAGTAAATGCCACCAAGACCAAACACTGGAGGAACATTGCTGACACGGGACAGCTCTGCGCTGCGAGGTCGACTGTTTACAACTGATGGGCGCAGAGTCCATTCGGTACCGTGCTGGCTGCTGGGAGATGATAATGTTGGGCCTGGAACCCCGCCAGGTTTTCAGCAACATCAACAAACTGTTAGTACAAAAAGGTAGAGCGATTAGGTCGCCGCCCCAGAGGCAAAGAGGGGGGCTGTGACGACAGCAACAGCTTAAGCAGCGACGACAGCACCACCAGAACGTCAACATACGTAACATATAGCGCGTATTCAATCGGCTGGCACGCAACAACAGTACGCCATCAAAGTCGGAACGTAATCTGGCATTCCTAGAGAATCATTTACCGGCATCAACAGCTCAAAATTATCACCAAATAGGTACGTACAGGGAAAACGACGCTTGGAGCATGTATAATAAATGCGCACAACACTTTTAGAACACTTTAGAACACTTTTAGAACTCTGACTGGCATAAGGTCTGTCTGTCCTCCACACTGTTAGGGCTTTACGTAGAGAAAACGATTAACCCTCGCCCCGTAGGGGGGGGGGGCCGAAACGGCCCCCCCTGTCCTTTTCGGTCGATATCTCCTAAACGGCTGGAGATATCGCCACCAAACTTTCAGGACCCCTCCGGGCATCGATTTTACACATTGTGACTAAAAATTTTTCCAGAGGCTGTGATAGGTTGGCCACAAATGACGTCAGAATGACGTCATGTTCTGTCATTTTCGACCGAAAAAAGACCTTCGCGAGAAGACCTGTCAGGCCTACAGCTTTGAAGATACAGAAAAATGATCAAGACACAAAAGGTGTAGAATTGACAGGGCTACAAAACTGCTATCTCGGATTTTGAAATTTTTGAGTTTTGACCCCCAAAAATCAAAAATGCATATTTTGGATATATAAGCCGAAAAATCCAAAAAGTTTTTTGATTTTCGAAAAAACCGGAATATATGTGATAGTACCTACCGTCTTCTATCTACATACCAAATTTCAGATCGATACCTCGTTTTTTGGCCAAGTTATAGCGAAAAAACTGTTCAAAAATGATGACGTCAAATTTTCAAACTCAATTTTTGGCAATTCTAGACCTCGTAGAGCAAAACAAAGAACACCATTGGACTCCCCGCGACAAGCTGCATCGAATCGATACCCATTTTATGCAAAAATATCAACTTTGAAATTTGACCTAATTTGACCTGACCTTGACCTGACCTTCACCAAAACGTGACCTAGGCTGGCCCCAAAGGCTACCTAACCCACATAATCGCATTTGTCATGTAAAATACCATAAAACATGTATCACACGACACTTTCATAATGTGACCCCCGGTGACCTGACCTCCCTGTGACCTGACCTGGTATCAGTGACCTCAGATAGCAAAGTATGTGTTTGACGAACAATGTACCATCGATGGTTTTCAATAAATTACCGATTTACTCGATTTCACAACACATTTCTTGAAATGCCTGTGAACGGTGAAAATCTGACCTTTGACCTGACCTGTGACGTCATCGGTTTGACCTAGGTCAATGAAATTTGGTCACAAGGTAGTTCCCGGGTTGGCTATCGAACGCCGTTTGAATTTTGAAAATCGGCCGGTAACTTTCCGAGATCTTAGGGGGGGGGCCGAAACGCCCCCCCCCCCTACGGGTGGTAGGGTCCGCCGGTAGCCCTACGGGGCGCGGGTTAGGCCAGCTGGATTGGAATTACCTGGAACCCGTGGAAGGGAAACAAGTATTCACTGAAGCATGTTGAGCTGAAGATGAGACCGGGTAACTGTGTGACCGTCACAAGCTGGCTCAGGAACGGGACAGTGAGTGACAGGTCAGGTGGCACAGGTCAGATCGCACGATCTTAATTTGGCGAAATATTTTCCTGTCTTTTGGATTTTGCTTCGAATAGCATATGATTAATGTTGAGTTTACTCATGCTTGTAATCAGGATAGGTTGCATGTTGTTTGTATAACCCGCGCCGTGCTGGTGGCCTGAACTTTCCGCCGAGTGCTGGGGGGGGGGGGGGGGCGTTTTCACGCCCCCCCCCGTCTAACTCGGCTCCTGGGCCACGTAGCGACACGCGGTAAGCGGCAATCGAAAGAGCGTCAAAAATAAGGACGAAAACACTTCGGTCATTTTTGGGTCAGGTCAAAGGTCAGGTCACCAGAGGTCACCAAAGGTAAAATGTTGACTATTTCAACATTTTGGAAACTGCCAACGGCTATCTCGGGAACCGATAGAGCTACAGCGCCGCGGAAAAGCGCATTCGATAGCCCTTTTACAGATCTTTCTGAGTAATGTCCTCAGATTTGACCTCAGGTCAACGGTTTAGCCTCCAGAGGGCAAAAACTCTAAAAATAGCCGTTTTTACGAAAAACGTTTTTTCGTCAATAACTTTTGACTCATAAGCGCCATGACATTACTTTTGCCAGCATCGTGTTTCTCTCGTCGAGACGCGTCGAATGAACTATTCGTTGACCTTGAAAGGTCATTTTGAAAATTTGACCTCAGGTCAAGGTCATGACCTGACCGAAAAGGGTCATGTTGCATATCAGTCGATCCGTATCGTCGAGCTGAACACATCTGACGTGTTTTCACCGCTCTAGCACGTCTCTATCAAAAGTTGTAGCCAAAAAACTGCTGGCGACCGTTCATGACCTGAGATGACCTCAGGGGCACACAGAGGGGTCACAGGTGCATTTTTCCTATTCAGTGTGTCATGTTTACCTATGAACCGATGTTTGAGAGCGTTTTGAACGATATTCGTCCAAAAGAGGCGCATTTCAATTTTCTCCCATTGACTTATAATGGAGAGGTCGCAAAATTGACCTGACCTTAGGTCACAGATATCAAAAATCCGAGATATACATTTTATACATACTGTTACTCATATCAATCGCTGAAAGTTTCAAAGTGATCGTTCAGTCGTCGGTGTAGCTATAGCGAGCCTTTGAACTTTTTCTGAGGTAAGGTCACTTGACGTGACCTGGTGACCTGACCTTGAACGGCCTAGGTCTGAAATTTTCACAACATGTGCGGAAATGATGTAGGAACACGTGTACCAAAAACGGCGGCGCTGCGCGCCGCCGTTTTTGAGATATTTGCGAAAAACCTGAGGGGGGGGGCGTAAAAACGCCCCCCCCCCCAGCACGGCGCGGGATAATAGTGAGTCAGTGAAATGAGAAAGAGCTTAGTTTTAAATGCCTTAGTTGCAAAAAGGAAATGTATGGATAGGTAATGCGTATGACATCCAATGGATTGTTGCTTGGTTTCATCATTGCATTGCTCTGATAAGTGTGAAAGGAAATGTACATACTATGGCACAAAAAAAAATTTAACCCTCGCCCATGTAGGGGGGGTTGGTGCAACCCCCCCTGAGGTTTTTCGGAAATAGTGCAAAAACGGCGGCGCGCAGCGCCGCCAAATTTTTAGTACCTTATGGGGCAAACATTGCGCATCTTTTGATAAAAAAAAATTTGACCGGGTCATGTCAGGTCACGGAGTTATGACGTCACAAAGGGAACAGCCTCCGGCCGGATTTTCACAAACTGAGTGCCAACGCCCGAGGTTTCCTGCCGGTGGTACGGACATCGGTTGATGGATCGTGATGAAACTTCCCATGCATGTTGGGGCAAGTATTGGCTATCATATGGTATAAGAAACTTGACCGGGTCAGGTCAGGTCACGGAGCTATGACGTCACAAGAGGAACAGCGTCCGGTACTATTTTTGAAAAGCGCCCGAACCACTATTTTGCTAATTCTTGTCACCTCAATGGGAATATGCAGCAATATTAGCTTCTATAGGGAGCAAATGGACCTTCCAAATCCAAAAATACAATCAGATTTCAAAAATTTAAATTTTGATTTTTCGAATTTCTGCCGCCGACTGTGACCTTGCCGACTTCCGGCGCTCCCAACGCGCCATTTTTAGAGCTAGGGAAACGAAATACATACCAAACGATAGAGAATTGATCAAGGAACACGATAGTGAAGGTTTCAAGTCGATATCTCCCACCGTGTTGCCGCAATCGCCGCGGAAAGTTGAAAAAAGTCTATTTTTCCGAAAATTTGACCTTTGACCGGTCAAAAGTAGGTCAAATGTTGACCTAGGACCAAAAAATATACCACCAATCGCAAGATCTCGGCGGGAGCAATCCGTTGGTCTTTTCCGCTAAGCTCTACGACGCTCCGTTTTCAAACGCCAAGGGGGGGTCGCACCAATCCCCCCCCCCCTGCATGGGCGAAGGTGGCAGATCGCCGTTTACGGGCGAGGGTTAAGACACAATTCGTCGAAAAAAATAATAAAATGTCAACATAGTGTGATGGCACAGGAAACCAAGCCCCATCATTCAGCACACAGCAGCTATATACATATACAGTAGCAGTGCATCTACCGCTTATTTTGACAACGCGTGAACTACATTCTGTTTACAACGTGTCGGTTACAAAGTCCAGATAGCACTGCGATTAGTGACTGGAGGAAGTCGGGTATAGAGAATAGATAACACACCGATCACTGTGCAGGTAGTAGGCACTGGGCATTGACAGTTCAGACAGAAAGTGTAGACAGATCGTCTACCACAGCTGAAGCCCTACCGTCGGTTACAGAGCAAGCACAAGCACGGAGCATCGGTCGCTGACCTCATGATTAGATCCTGACTATTGGCTCTGTACTTACCTCGGTTACAGGGCACAGCCAAAGCATCTATTCCAGACTGCATTATGTGCGTCTGTTGCAGAGCATAGACAGCACGTCAATTATTGTGTAGGCAGTGGGCAGTGTAGGCAGGAAGTGTAGGCAGATCGTCAGCCAAGACTGTATCTCAGTATCACTCCCATCAACTTCAGCACAAGCACACAGACAGCGTATCGATGGCTGATCAAGTGATCAGCACAGGCCCATGTCACTCCACTTTTGATGACATCATAAGGGGGCCTCAGGACAATTAACGGCGCGGTGCGCCACAATCGCTCCCAAGCTACTTGCCAACAGCTGCCATTTTTGAAAATATTTTTTTCAAATAAAGTTTCAAGTAATGAAAATATTGTAGTGAAGTTGTAACTTAAATCTATACCATATCTTAAAACTTATTGAAAAATGATTTATCCATAGTAAAAATATAAGCTCGATGCGTTTTTACGTTGCTTTCCTGCTGCTGCAGAGGGTTTTTAAATCGTCTATATCTTCAAAACCGGCCATTTCTTAGCATATTGCTGCTCTTTTTGTCGCTGGAAAATTAGTTGGGCTTTTCATTGACATCAACGGCTGAGAGGTATGTGTAGAGTGCCATCAATAATCTTCAAATTATGTTAGTCATTTTTACGTTGCAAACGAATGGAGTACCCCTTGCGAGCATCAGGGGTGACGTCACTCAGGATCTGTCTCTGATTGGTCGGCGGCGGAGTGACTGTACCTTCTATAGATGGCCTTGGATCAGCACGGTGGTTTCTGACTGGAGGACGTCTCACGTCGGTTATTTGGAATCGTGATGAAAATACCAACTTTTTACCAATTTTTTAGCTTCTTATACATTAGTGAGGGCTCATGATACCAACAAAATACCGATTACACTAGGATTGAAATACCAAATACCAAGTTGGTATCGGTTTGGTATCTGTATACCTACCAAAAAATTGGTATCCGATTGACATCTCTAACGTCGATCTCTGACTGAAGATACCCTGTGCGTTGGCTACAGTGTCTAGACAGCACGCTGATTTAAGACTGGATGACGTCTCACGTCGTTTATAGAGCACAGACGGAGCCCCGCCGTCGGCAGTGATCAGATTCCCGCCCGCCGCCGTCGGAGCGTCAGTCGGCGTGCGGAGTCCGCCGGGTGCGGGCACGTATACAGCTCCGCCGACGAGGTCCCGCGCGGTGCGGGAAGTGTGCTAGACCCGCCGGCGGAACACTGCATAGTGCTGACGACGTTTTACATACGCCTGGGTTGCGTTACGTGCTATATTGCGGACGGACGAACCAATTCCAGTTGAAACTTGGTGTGGATATTGCTCTCCAAAACGTTACGCTCTCTGCTAGTTTGGTCATTACGAGTGTGATATTCAAGCTTCGTGGAAGTTGCGGTGTGGAATAATAGTGGCGAAGTGATCATATTTGGGGACAAACCGGCAGAATAGTGATAAGAACTGATCTCAGCGCAGTATGACAGTGACCGTGAGATAATCAACGAGAATTCGAACTGTCATATGACAGAGAACTGCAACTGACAGGTCAAAGGTGAGTGGATAACGGAGAATAGGTCAAGACTGAGAGGATTCATATCAGTGACTGAGGGCTAACAGGTCAAGTTTGAGAGGTCACAGCTGGGCAGACGCGGTGGATAAGACATCGATCTGGAGGGGGCAGCACGTCCCATACAAGAAAGCTATCTCCGCCTGAGACAATAAACTGGTAAGGATAAACACTGGCGACAATGTAAAAACATGAAAACAAACATTTCTGACTCGCCTCTGGACAAACATTACCAGCACAGCACAACTGATGATATGGAGACAAACATCATCGATAGTTATGGTCGATGGTCAAACATAATGGTCAGTGTTGTAGTCAAACAAAAAAAGTTCTAGAAAGTATCATGCCCAAATTCAAAAGTCAGAGCATACAAACATAGAGACAAAAAAAAACACCAATATCGTCCTAGCAATCACCGGAATCACTACAGAAACATGGAAACAAACACAGCAATGTTTGATCGATCAACTGACAACACACAAACATGAGAACAAACACCAGCCGGTACCTACCTACCTCTCTTAATAACTACAGGGTGTCCCATAAGTTCGTTCTCACATTATCTTTGCATGTGAAACAGAGTACATTGCGTTTTGGTATATTTATGACCCCTCAATGTGCTCCCCATTTAATAGGCAAACACATGAATGCATGCTGCGGCATGCCAACCGGCATGTTTGGCTGCATAGCAGGCTTAAAGTTAAACCAGACTGACTTGACATGCGCCGTGAGCTCCTCGAGGCTGGAACAGCGCTACGCTTCGACGAGCCTCAACTTCAGCATAACCAACAAATTTTTATGAAATTTTGATCCGATGAGGTGCCTGGCATGTGATCTTGCCACAAACGCCTGTCACAGTCTCCTTGCACCGCTTTTAAGCTTTGCTTGACCTGTGCACTGATGCACTGTCTTGCCTGAAGATGGGCCTACGACCTCCCGGATGCCATTTTCTCCTCTATAAATGTGTTCATACTCGCGGTTCGAGTTCAGCTTGAGGGCTGAAATTCCTCCTAGATGTTCTTGGAAAAGCATTCTGCTTCCCAAAACTGTTTCTGGGTTGCCACTTGTAACTTGATCAACTCCAGAACGCCTATAACCCCACAACACAGTGACCCTGGCCTTTTGCATAGGATCATAACGGGACGAAATGAAGGCCTCCTCCTTTGCCCTTATGGGGTTGTTTTCGGGTTTGGACGGGTGTTTCATCTCGAACGTGGACTAGTTAGTCCAGATGACCTGGTTGATGTCATCAGCCCTATAGTTTTGTTTAGCCTCAGGCATAACGAAACTCATGTTTGGCCATTTTAAGACGTTTTTGACTGTTTTGTGCCCTCCGGTAAGCAAAGCTTAAGTCACCTTGAGTTATGTACCTACCCCGAAAGAACACTCTTAGACAGCTGGTAATCCATCCTGAAAAGTCTGTTTACCAACTTTCTAACCCTTTGACCTTTTTGATGGCCACTTTGGCGCCACACAGTTTTGGCCACTTGGCTCATTCCTGAGGGCTGGCTAGAAAGAGGATAAACTTGCAGTGATTGACTCCCAACAAATCATCGGCGTCACTTGCTGACTGTGCGTCCAGTTAGCGATGGATATTGGCTACAGACTGGTAGGCCTCAATCACCCTCAATCGTCGCGAATGGTCACGTGCTGACTAAATACTGAGACGTACCCGTATCGGAGACCTTTATGTTGCGGCGTTAGCCGTCTCTGTAGGAAGCGGGCTCTCTAGCAAAAACTATTTTGTCTACAGAAATTAGCTACTGTGGAGCATATTTCTACCAGCCATGGCAACCATATAAGCTCAGTTACGAACCAATTTCAGCGTGCCTTTAAGCAAGAAAGCCTAAAAACGTAAAATTTAGGTGAGAACGAACTTATGGGACACCCTGTACGTTTCAAACTCCCATATTGCCCTGATCATCACTTGTTTTGTTGGAATAAATATGTACTACGCTGTGTCAGTCTAAAAACAATAGCCATGCAGAGTGAACGACCTGAATTCAAATGACTTTGAAATTATCTAGCTGTGCCAAGCTTCCAGCGGCAATATTCAAAGAGCGTTTCCTACTTGTTTAATGACTGGCAGTAATGTGATGTAATGCCTGTCGCAAGTCATTTCTGTAAGACATCGACGATAATCGCTTCAATACCGGCCATAGTCTTAAGTCTCCTCCCTATCAAAAGCATGTCGCCCGCTAGAGATGCATTTCCTAATACGTAACACAGCTGTCTGCGTTAATGGTTTTTATCGGGTCAATCTACCAGCGAAGCGCTAGTCAATATACCAGTCACGTGCGCTCGTTTTTCTTTGTCAGTGTCGGTGAGCCTCGTAAGCTGGTGATTCTCGGCACCTTCTTTGGTCAGCTATAAAGATAAATGAAGTGTGTAGGAACGCTGTGGCAAAAAAGGAGCGAAAACCGGGCATTAAAAGTCGATTTGGAACGTTGGCATTTGCATACCGGGAGTAAGAGACGATTCGCTAAAAATAACAATTTTAATTTTACGTTTAGAAATCGTCTTTTTATTTGAAATGTAATAGCGAAGCTAAACGCTACGTACGCTCAAGCGAGCTACGTGTACCTACCATGAGGCATGATTGGAAGTTATGTTGTTATTATAGTTATCATTTTGACCGCGAAAAAAGTGTGACCACTCACATGTAACACATTCCGTACATGAAATAATAAGGAAGGTGTTTTACTGAAAGGCTGTTAGACACGAAAACATAGAAAAAAAAATAGAAAAAGAAATTAAGGACACATAAAATATTATAGCAGACACAAGGCGGTCACAATTCAGTTCCAATGCCGACCTACTCTGGATCTCAAACCCTCTCGCAGTCAATACCAATTGACAATACAGTGATGATATGCGGAACTTCGGAAGCATGCCGATGAATAATCCCCATTGGAAATAACACCGAGAAAGCCAGCCATCATATTTGCATCTGCAAATATCGTTTCATTGTTCGATTTTAGCGGCAGACGGCGTTGTCGCTCTATTGCGACTTCTGTACAAGAAGAGCGATTACTCAAGTTGGTGATTACTTTGGTACCAAGTCCGTCTTTTTTACGAATTGCTTCTGTGGAAGTCACACCGCAGTCCGCACTAATTTCAAACATGAGGTGATGTGGGCTTCTGCGTATAGGATCATTGATTGGAAAGAGTCAATCGCTTTGTGACTTACATGTAGGTCATCACAAGAACGAGAATATACAAGTTGAAGACCCTAGACAAAAAAATTGACATGGCATATCATAGCAAATTACAAATGCCTAATAGGTACGCAATTTGTCAAGCTGACCAAAAGCACTTGACATTTGTTTTTGTGTGAGCGAGATAAATCAATCTATTTGTCGGTTATGGCTCAGCCTCCGTTACTTACATGATGAAATGTTTTCATACGAAACAATCACAGACAAACTAAATAATCACAAAGCACGGCACAGAGCAGACTCCGTTAGCAAATCGAACTCGTTGGTTGTCATTTGCTTTAGAGTATTTTAGCCAAAGTAGGCCATTGAGTGTGTGAGCAGTTCTTGAGTGTTGGTTTCTTTAGTGACTTTATTTACAAAAGAAGGATTTCGCTACGTGTTTGCATAGTAAAAAGTTTTAAAAGCTAGCACAGTCGACAATGCTGAGCGCCCTTGGAAACACTAACCTTCGCTAATGGCCTCATCTATCTCAAAATTGCTTTTAAACGCGATTTATTATTTTGATGCGACAAAGCTGTTTCCGGCTCCGCTAGAAAATGCGATCAGACAGCACCACGAGGCTAGGCCTGCGATGGCAAATATACTGCCTCTGAGGACATCCAGCAATCGGTGAACACAGTCTGTGCGGCAAAAACACAACCTAAGTTCGGAGCCGTCTACTGGCTGCTGCAGCGCAGCAATTTTATTAACCCGCGCACCGACGGGGGTCTGCGCCAACTTAGTACCGACGGGGGGGGGGGGCGGATGACCGCCCCCCCCTGAGATCTCGAGAACGAAGCAAGATAGCGACAAGCGGTAAACGGCATCGGATACGCACGGACAAGGTCTACAATTTTTACTAAGGTCATTTTCAGGTCAGGTCAAAGATGACGTCACAAGGGTCGAAAAAGTCAAAATGGCGGCGCTAGATATGGAGAGGGTTTTTCTCGAATAACTTTCGAAGTAGTCAAGATAGGAACAAACTAAGGGCATCATCGTGATCCTCTCGTCAATCCGCATCGAATGATATATATGTTGACCTCGAAAGGTCAAGGTCAAAGGTTGACCTCAGGTCACGTGACCTCGAGGTCATCATGTATATCATTCAATGCGTCTTGACGAGCTGAACACAATGAGACCATCCGCGCGGCTGTATCTTGTTCCTGTAAGGAGTTATTGGCAAAAAACCTTTGGTGACCTTTGATGACGTCACATGACCTTACAGCTGCCCAACAGCAAAACAGACCTCAAGGTAGTGAAGGTTGATCGTATGTGAAGTCATGTATGGTATATGGGGCCATTCCGACCCGTTTTAGTGGTAAAAACAGGGAGTTGATTTTTCCCCCATTGACTTATAATGGGGAGGTCGCGAAATTGACCTGACCTTAGGTCACCGACATCAAAATTCCGAGATATACAAATTGTAGCTACTAATGACCTAATAACATCCTGCGACTTTCAAAGGCCTCCGACATCTACTGTAGCTCTGGCACGGTGACAAAGTTGCAAAAAAGTGACTTGAGGTTGGGTCATTCAAAGTGACCTGGTGACCTGACCTTAAAAGTTAGGAGGTTCAAACTTGCACACCATGTGTAAAATTGATGAGAGAATAGTCATACCAAATTTCGCGGCGCTACGCGCCGCGGTTTTCCCGCTATCCGCGAAAAACCTCAGGGGGGGGCGGATATCCGCCCCCCCCCCCGTCGGTGCGCGGGTTAAACGATTCTCCGAAGGGGACCTTTGGGCTGTGAATTTTATTGTTTTACTTTGCCAGCTTGGCTTCACGCGTGAAGTGTCTGCTGAGCAGGTCGTTTGTCTAGGAGTATGAAAGTTTATTTTAGTACCACCTCTTCAAGCATTCGTCTCTTTCAGACGTGAACGTTACGTGTGTGACGTGTGTTACGTGACGTGAACGTGTGTTAGGTGACTTCAATGCCGATATTGGAAAAGGGACTGAATTTGGCAACGAGCTTCAGTCATTCTGTAACTCATCTCAACTATTTGTCGTTGATGTCATGAATCTTCCTCCTAGTTCGATGACGCATGTAAATGATGGACATGGCACGGAGTCTTGGATTGACCACGTCGTCTGCACCAAAGGTTTCACTGCGGTCATTAATGCTGTGGAGATAGATTATTCCATTTTAAGTTCCGATCACTTTCCCGTGTCTATCAATGTAGATGTGCAGGGCTGTGAAATCAAATGTGATACTCATGCGACATGTATGGATGATAGGTGGGTTGTGGACTGGGGTTTATTAGGTTCAGGTGACTTGCAGGCTTTTGAATCGGCCGTCAGTGATAACTTGCGCAGCATTGTTATACCGGACGACTTGCTTACTTGCGAGGGCTGCGCATCGCTTGACCATACTAATGTTATTGAAACTTATTACGACCAAATAGTTACTTGCATTAGGAACGCATCGGAGAAAACCATAGGTAGGAAGGTGGGAGGTAAATCACGGAAGGTTGTTCCCGGCTGGAATGAATTGGTTGAAGACAAGCACATTCTTCTCAATGATTTATACGCGTTATGGTCATTCGTGGGTAAGCCTAAATGTGGATATATTTTTGATCAGCTTCGACTGGCTCGGTCACGTTTTAAATATGCCTTACGTTTTTGCCTGCGTAATGAGAAAGAGCTTCGTGCCAAATCTTTAGCAGACAAGCTCGTGCGGGCTCCTTGTAGCATGGCTGTGTTTTGGAAGGAAGTAAGGAGACTGAACTGTAGTCCTCCTCTAGCTCCCTCGATTAATGGTGTTACGGGCGAGTCGAATATTGCCGATATGTGGAAAGAACATTTCTCTGGGATATTGAACAGTGTTGACAATCCTAGTTGTAAGGTGTCTGTATTGCATAAGCTTTCATTAGATGACTGTGAATTGCTTCCTTTTTCAGTATGTGAAGTGACTAAAGCCATTAAGGAGTTGTCCTCAGGCCGTTCAGGCGGCAATGATCATCTTTGTGCTGAACATTTCAAATATGCTGGTAATTTATGTGCTGTGCATTTGTCCCTGTGTCTCACGCTGATGGTTAGACATGAGTTTTTGCCACCTGCATTAACTAAGGTTGTTTTGGTACCCATTGTGAAGGATAAAAATGGAAAACTAACTGAGAAAAACAACTACAGACCGATTGCAATTGCCAGTGTATGTTCTAAGATTTTGGAGAGAATTATTCTCAACCGCTCTTCTGTACAACTTAGTACTGGTCACCACCAATTTGGATTCAAGGAGCGTCACTCAACTGATATGGCGATATATGCTCTAAAGGAGATCACAGATTATTATTTGCGCAATGATAGTCCGGTGTTCATTTGCTATTTGGATGCTAGTAAAGCATTTGACCGTGTTAATCATTGGAAATTGTTGGATAAGTTGCTGTGTAGAGGTATGAACTCCCGACTGGTAAAACTTATAGCGTTCTGGTATAAGTCTCAACGTTTTCATGTACGATGGGGAAGTTCTGTATCGGCGGGTTTCAATGTGTCAAATGGTGTCAGACAAGGTGGTATTTTGTCTCCATTTTTGTTCAATGTATATACTGATGACCTCTCCGATATGCTTAATCGATGTGGTTATGGGTGTCATTATCTTGGTAGCGTAAATCATCTGTATTATGCAGACGATATGGTCTTACTTTCTCCGACTCCCTTTGGCCTGCAGCAAATGCTGCACATATGTGAGAGGTATGCGAAAGACCATGATATTTTGTTTAACTCCACTAAGACAGTCTGTATGGCCATGCTTCCAAAGAGATTCGGTGGTATGCATATACCTACAATATTGCTCTGTGGACATATGCTGAGTTTTGTTAGTACGTATAAATATCTTGGGTATCAAGTGTCTAATGATTTCTCCAGAGCAGATGATCTAGAAATCCGCCAGCAATATCGAGCATTGTGCTGTAGAGCCAACTCGCTCATCCGCAAATTTGCGATGTGCACGCACAGTGTGAAGAAGTGTCTTTACAATGCTTACTGCTCAAATGTCAGCTATGTACACTTGTGGCATTCTTATCACTTGTCTGATCTGAGAAAGTTCAAGGTCTGTTTTAACAACGCCGCTAGGATGTTTTTCGGCTACGAACGGTTCTGTAGTGCTTCTGATATGTTTGCTCAAGAGCATATAGATGGTTATGATGCACTGTATCGCAAAGCTGTATATAACTTTATGTCACGCTTATCCATGTCTGAAAATCGTATAATATCTGCATTGTACAACAATGACCTAAAATGCTCTTCATCTATTAGGAGGGTGTGGTCTCGAGCGTTATATGGATGGTAGACGCTACCATGGACCGGGGTGACTGTTGAACACCCCTTTTTGTTATGGACTTCGTGTCTGTTAATAAAGTGCTCTCTCTCTCTCTCTCTGTTACCAACTACAAAGAATTTGCTTTGCCAATTGGAACAGTTATATTACATTACAGGCTATTATAGACATGAGATTAGATTAAGTACAGCAAAAGCACAGTTACTAGGCAATAGACAGACAGGCGCAATGTTACCCGCTACACACGCAGTGACGAAAACACTACTGCGTCACTCGGGCACAACAGGTCCTGACTGGACCGGCGACCCACCGGTACTCACATCGCAGCGTGGCGAGGTCGAGCAAAAGCACTGCCCCGGCCGAGTCGAGTCGGGCGAGTGCCAGCGAGCGTGAGCAGGAGCGATCCAGAGCCGAGAGCCGAGCCCCGACCTACGCCACGCGCGCGTATTTATACCGTCACACGCAGGGTGACGTCACGACCCGCGCACTTTCACAGTATCCGAAGGTCCGCGGTAAAACATATACAAATAACACACCTGACCTGACCAAACATATACCTATAACTACATGTGTGGCCGAAAGAATCCTTTCTTATTCGTGAACTGAATCATATGCGAAACAAGTGCTAGTAACTCACGAAGCGATAAAACGACAGCGCTACATACAGAACACCAGATATGATAAAGGTCCCACTTGATATACCTAAGATCACAATTTTGTTAGCAGTTACAATCATCACAATAAACAATGCGACCCGGTACACCATCATTGTTTATTGTACCAGAAGGCCCGTATCGTTTATCGTAATGGTACATTGCCATTTTTTAAACCTAATACAACCGTCAAATGATACAACTTGCATTAGGTATGTTTTCTGTTTAGGATAAACCCGTGAAACCACGTAAGATACTGAACATTCCGTGACATACACCAGAGACCTAATGCATATCTCACTCTGAAGTACTGTACTGTATGTATGTGGTGTTCTGTTACGGACTGGTGTCCCTCTTTCGTTCCGTACCGTACGAGTGTGCCAGTGTCACCTAGCGGCAGTTCTGTTAACTGCAGGTTGTGGGGGTGGCGCTGAGGGCGAGTGACGTGTCCGTAGGCCGGCCGGCGGGGCAGTCGGTTGGCGACGGTGGTCACGGATGGTGACGGTCTGTGCCGTGCGCGTTTTGAGTTCTTCCTTTTAACCGGACTGTATATATCGCGTGGGTGGTGCAATACACTACAGTGGCGACGAGGACGAGATCCTTCTGCGCTGAGTGATAACAGTGATCGCCGCGATGGACTGTTTGCGTGCGCCAGCGCCATTTCTAGTGGCGCCAGGACGGCCGACCACGCCCTGGTCCCAGTGGCTTGGCGAGTTCAGGATTTTCGCCGTGGCGAGTGGTTGGGACGAGTGGACTGTTCAGCGACGAGAGGCCCTCCTATTACACTGTGTGGGACAGGAGGCGCGGCGTCTCTATTTCGCGGCGGCGAAACCGGCGCAGGGCGTGGCACCGGGAGCGCAGGAGGCGGCGATTCCGGCGCAGGAGGAAGATGGCGTCAAGGAGGAAGGACAACCGACTGCAGCAGTCGACCCGGTGGCTGCGATCTCTGCAGTGTTTCAGCGGCTGTTTCCGGAGACACGAGCGACTCATTCCGAGAGAATGCTGTTCCGGCGGTGTTACCAGCTGGACAGGTCTCCAGCGGTGTACCTCACTGAGCTGCAGGACCTGAGTTCCAGGTGCGCCTTCGGCGATCTCCAGGAGCAGCTGACCTGTGAGCAGTTCATCGAGGGCTGCAGGGACGACAGGTTGAGGGAGCGGCTGTGTCGGGAGCCAGCTCTGACTGTGTTGCGCATCCTCGAGGTGGCTGAGGAGCTGGAGGTGGCTGCTGAGCGACAGCGGCTGGTGGGTGGAGGTGGAGCTACACGTGCATCAACCTCTTCCCCGGCTCAGCTGGAGATAGCTGCAGTGACTACTGCTCCTAGGAAGGGGGTCTCGCCGTGCTGCAACTGTGGCGGTCCACACCGGACTGCTGATCCCTGCTGTCCAGCTCGTTGGAGAAGATGCCACAACTGCCAGCAGAAGGGCCACTACGCCAGATTCTGCAAGGAACCACCTAAGAAGACGAAGCAGACCAAGAGGAAGCCAGTAAGGACCGTTGAAGTGCTGGCCGTGACGGATGACGACCGGAAGAACCTGTGGACCGAGCTGCGGGTGGACCAGCAGCCACTGCGGATGCTGGCTGACACTGGCTCGGCCGTGAGCATCCTGCCGTTGTCCGTCTACAGGAAGCAGTTCCGCCATCTGCCCCTCCTGCCCACTGCAGTGCGCCTGGAGGCCTACGGAGGGTCATCGCTGCTAGTGCAGGGGGTGGTGCAGGTGACGGTGCAGGCGGAGAACGGCAACAGCTCCCAAGTTTCACTGTATGTGGTAGACGCTGGCGTGCCCCTGCTGGGCAGGGATCTGCAGGAGAAGCTGAAGTTGTCCGTGATTCACGGGGCGACTGTGTGTGCTATCCAGGAGCAGATGCCAGAGGAGCTGCCGAGTCTCACTGGGTTCGTGCACAGGGTGAAACTGAAGACCGAGGTCAACCCAGTACAGCAGCGGCTGAGACCTCTACCGTACGCCGTGAGGGAAGAGGTGCGGGATCATCTGTTGAAGTTGCAACAGGCTGGAGTCATCGAACCAGTCGACGCATCCCCATGGATCTCACCCATAGTGGTGTCCAGACGGCGGAACGGGAAACTGAGGCTGTGTGTGGATCTTCGAGAGGTCAACAAGGCGGTGGAAGCCAGCGGACATCCACTCCCCGACATGCAGGACATGTTGGAGCAGCTTCAGGGTGCAACCATCTTCAGCAGCCTTGACATGAAGTCAGCATACCATCAGCTGGATCTACATCCGGATTCAAGGTCGCTGACGACGTTCATCACCCATCAGGGACTGATGAGGTACAGGAGGTGTCCCTATGGGCTGAAGAGTCTGCCACAGGCGTTCCAGAAGGTGATGGAAGCCATCCTACGTGGTCTGGAAGGAGTGCAGGTGTACCTAGATGACGTCATCATCTACGCTGCGACCTCCAACCAGCACGAGAGGCGACTGACGGCTGTGCTGAAGAGGCTCAGGGAGCACCAGATCACGCTCAACATCGAGAAGTGCAAGCTGAGGAGAGAGCAAGTGGAGTTTCTGGGGTTCATCATCTCCAAGCAGGGGGTGGCAGTGAACCCAGACCGCATCAAGGCTCTCCGAGAACTGCGAGCACCTGCTAGCCTGAAGGACCTGCAGGCCATGCTTGGCCTGTTCGGCTTCTACAGCCGATTCGTGCCGGCGTACAGCACCCTAGTGGAGCCACTGCGGTGCCTGCTGAGGAAGGGGGCGCCACCCTTCCAGTGGACTGGCGAACTTCAGGCGGTGATGGACGGCGTCCGGCAGCGGATCCTGGAAAGCAGAGCGCTGGCCATGTACGACCCGACGCTGCCGACCCGGGTCACCACAGACGCCAGTGACGTGGGACTGGGGGCCGTGCTCTCTCAGGCTCACCCTGAGGGAGAGAGAGTGGTGAGTTTTGCGTCATGCAGTCTCACCCCGGCTCAAAGAAGATACAATGTCACGGAGAGAGAGGCCCTGGCATGTGTGTGGGCCGTGGAAAAGTGGCGGAAGTATCTCTGGGGTAGGCCGTTTTGCCTACGAGTCGATCACGCGGCTCTCCAAACGCTGATGACGTCACCGGGGGTGGGCCGAGCCGGCCTACGGGTGGCACGGTGGGCGTCACGTCTCATGGCATACGACTTCACCGTGGAGCATGTCAGAGGCGGTGACAACCCAGCTGATGGCCTCTCACGACTGCCAGGCGCAGAGGAAGGCGAACTGGATGATGATGTCGTGGCGGTGGCGGCAGTGACTGCCCAGCTCGGAGCAGTGCGGCGGGACGAGCTGCTGGAGGCGACACAGACTGACCCAGTGCTGTGCCCGCTGGTGCAGCAGATCCCACGGCGGTGGCCGCGACGGCGCCGCGACTGCCCGGCAGAGCTACAGCCCTTCTACAACTGCCGAGAGGAGCTCAGCCTAGTGGGAGACCTGGTCGTCCGCGGTCAGCGGGTGATCGTGCCGGCGGCGCTGCGGACGAGGATGGTGTCCTTGGCCCACGAAGGACATCAAGGGATCGTCCGAACTAAGCAGCGGGCTCGTGACATCTACTGGTGGCCCAAGATGGACACGGACATAGAAGAGGCGGTGAGAAACTGCGACGTGTGTGCTGACGTGGACAAGTCGGCTCGGACTCGCAGTGCGCCGCTAAACCCTGTGCCGCTGCCAGGAGCGGCATGGGAGAAGGTGGGCGTGGATTTTATCGGTCCAATGGAAGCGCGCCGCCAGCACCGATACGCGGTAGTGCTGGTAGACTACTTTTCCAAATGGATAGAAGTCGGCTTCTGCACAGAACCCAGCACGGAGGCGGTGGTGCAGTTTCTCGAGACGCTAGCATCTCGAGAAGGTTACCCGAAGGAGCTGGTGTCCGACAACGGGACACACTTCACCTCAGCAGCGTTCGCAGACTACCTGAGGAGTGTCGGCACGCGCCACATCCGGGTCACGCCGTACCACCCTGCCGGGTCAGGTGCGGTGGAGCGTGCGAATCGCACAGTGAAAAGTGCTCTCCAGGCGGCGGACCGGAGCGGCGAAGATCGAGCGTGTTATCTGCAGAAGTTTCTGCAGACGTACAGGAGCACGCCTCACGCCACGACGGGGCTGAGTCCAGCCGAGCTTCTGCACGGACGGAAGCTGAGGACACGTCTGCACGCGGCGGCTCTTCCCACGGAAGAACCGCAAGATCGTGAGCTGCGAGACAGAGTGCAGAAGAGGCAGAAGAAGCAGAAGAGGTACGCTGACGAGCGGCGTGCAGCTGAGACACCACGGTTCCAGGTTGGCGACTGGGTCCGGTGCCGGCTGGTGCCGCGTCCCAAGAAGGGACGGCCACGGTACTCCGAGCCGAGACGGGTGGAGTCTCGCCTGGGACCAGTCAGCTACAGGCTAGATGACGGCTCCCGGATCCACGCAGAGCGGCTGACGACAGCTCGGGCGCCGCAGCAGTCTCAGGCTGAGCTGCACGTGGATCAGAGCGGCCAGCCGGGGGCTGGTCAGCGGAGTGCGGTGTCTCCGACGTCTGTGCCTCGCCGCGGGGAGCGGCTGGAGGCCGACGACTGGCGGCACGCGGAGGACGGCGTGCCACTGGAGGACGGACAGGCTGTGTCACTGGGGGTCGGCCGGCGGCACACCGAGGCCAGCCGGGGTCCCGCGGAGGACGGCGTGGCTGTGTCACCGGAAGACGCAGAGGACGATCGGGAGCGGGAGGCGTCACCACCTCCGGCGACGGAGCGTCAGGCAGAGCAACAAGACGCTTGCGTACTGCTGTCGCCGCGCGAGGCAGCGAGCGGTGCCGGGCTGGTGGCGGTCGAACCTGCTCTCCAGCCGGGCGCGAGAGTGAACTCCGGGACGCAGCCGGTGAGGAGGTCCCAGCGTACGAGACGTGCGCCAAATAGACTGTAACTTTTTCCAGGGGGGAAGAATGTGGTGTTCTGTTACGGACTGGTGTCCCTCTTTCGTTCCGTACCGTACGAGTGTGCCAGTGTCACCTAGCGGCAGTTCTGTTAACTGCAGGTTGTGGGGGTGGCGCTGAGGGCGAGTGACGTGTCCGTAGGCCGGCCGGCGGGGCAGTCGGTTGGCGACGGTGGTCACGGATGGTGACGGTCTGTGCCGTGCGCGTTTTGAGTTCTTCCTTTTAACCGGACTGTATATATCGCGTGGGTGGTGCAATACACTACAATGTACAACCTGCAGTCTGTAGATGTCGGTCCTGCAATAGGTTATTACGCACGTATCTATCGTTGAATACGTCGTAATCCATTATCAACAGACAATAAATCATATGATCCGTATTCCAGGCAAAAGAATAAGAACTGTTGCAATCCAATACAGTGCTTACGACATAAATACAATAAACTACATATTTTAAACGTCGAAGAAACGCGTGCGTCACGCGGCGCCAATCATATGTTATACAGTGCTACAAAGATATAAACCTGTTCCGATCCAAGGCCGTGCAATTAATACAATCAACTGCATAATGTTAATGTGGAAGAGAGCGCGCACGCCGCGCGGCACAGCTGTAGGTGCGACGTGGGCTGTGTCGTCCCACGCTGACCCGGTTTCGCCACCGCTCTGTCCCGAGGGTCGGGCACTGCTTGTGCGTAGATTTCCACACCTTGCCGCCTCGCCGGTGCGTGCGGGTGGGGAGGTTTCATCACGGCGCCGGCCTCGGCCAAGGCCAGCTGGACTTGGTCCTCGCTGCCGCTGCGTGGTGTTACGAGCCTTGTGCCACCATGGCGGCGACACAGGCCGCGTTCAGCTCGATCATGCACCTCGGCAGCGCGGGTCGCACCTCACGGCGACCGTGATTTTCTCACAGAGCTATTTGCAGTCTCTGCAAGAAAGCATCTGATGCTGCGCCTCATTATGTGAAAATTGTACCAAAGTAGGCTTAATCAGCTGAAATGGCTTCATGAGCCGCACTGAATATGTTTGGTTTATGATCACGAATTAAGGTGTTTATAATGTCATAATGAGTCCGACGGGCTGATGAAACTGGATCGTAACAATCCCCATTTATCTATTTATAAAGCGAGTCATACAACGCATGAATAACCTTTAATTCGTAATAATACTGACTATGGGGTGATCACCGAGGGATAATGTCTATGTCCATAATCCCATAACAGAATGTCTTCTTTATTCGTTTTTTATGTTGTAACACAGGCTTCGGAAATAATTAGTCAAGTGCCGAGACCCGACCGGGAAATATTTTTGTAACTCATTTCAATTTCTTTTCAACTCATTTCAACTCATTTCAAAACATTTCAACTAATTTCAACTCTTTTCAGAAGCACAACAGTTCGTGCTAATACTTAGTCACCTGTCACACCCACTACTAGCTACTATCTACTATCTACTGTCTACTATCTACTATCTGCGACCAGCTACTATCTGCGACTGCAATGCTAGTCATAGTCACTGCTTATCACTGCCGTTGGTAGCCATAGTTACTGCTTATCAGTGTAAGTGCTAGCTATTGTCATCGCCAGTAATGTAACAGCTAGCCACAGTCGTCACTCTATGGTGACGACTGACTAAAGTAATGACTAGTCATTAATTGTAACTGCTAATAAATGTAATTGCTAGTTACCCACTTCGACTCCATTGTTTTCTGTGGGAAGCCGAAGGTAAAACTCTGCTCAACTCATTGTTCAATGTTCATAATGGCAATATGCTGTTGTATAATATGGGGAAACTCTCCTAGTCTATGCAGTGGTTTACCGTTCCGGAACAATGACAAATATCTGGTGGTGTACAGTTGCGAAAGGTTGTTTGCAGATGAGAAACAGTAAATCACCTCATTATAACTCGTGTAAAGAGTTGCAGTGCGATCGTAGCACCTAGGGACGAAGTCTCGGGTATATTTACTCCCCTATATGCGCTTTATGCGTACGCTATATGCGTAGGTGGCTGTGAAAACACCAATTTTATATTTACGGTACATACCTACCGATATAATGCAAGTATGCGTGCTACTGTAATTAAACGACGAAAATTAATATTCGGCGCCAGATAGGAACCAGGTAAAACAGGTCAAATACTTTACATTTTCAACTCAACATCAAGCATGGAACTCCAAATGCTTAGCTATCCGTTAAATATTTTCCTTTCATACGTTTATAAAGCTCTTTATAAGATTTAACGACCGATCAAGTGCTCCAATATTTTACAGCTTTCGAGGGTAAGCGATTTAATGGAAGGTTAGAAGCTCCTCAGGATTGTGATCGGTGAGCGACCTGGTGCCCGAAAAATACCGACGGTTTCAGGTGTCGCACTCTGCGTGCCTTTCACTGCTTGTTTAAGTGCACTTAAAGTGCGGCTTGGACGTGTTTTATTTGTACACATTGTTTTGGCTATTTTTGGGCTACCTTCGCTCAAGCTTTTAGCTAATTTGGACACGTTTTGAGTGTGAAACGTTATGATTGTAGTTGAATCGTGATTTGTGTTTCGTGCGTTGTTTATAGCGCTATTCCAATGTTTTCAATTCGGACACCTTTCTGCCATGCCTTAGCTTTTAACATGCAGCATGTGATCACACATAGACCGGACAGAGACCCATAGATATAAAAGACTAGATGGGACATTGGCAGTGTTTTAGTGCGTGCGACTGGCCGCCATGTTTGTGAGGGCGGGAATCTGCGGCGCTGTGTAAACACTACGGGAGGAGGGGGGTATTTGAGACTGATTTTGTGGTATTTTTCGACCGAAAAGTGCTAATCTTTTTTGCTCACGGCATTCTTTGGAATGTGTAGATTGTGGAACAAGTGCTGAAATATGCTTATCTATTGTAATTTGGCTACGTTAGCCTTAGACATGTTGCGCTGTTGACGCTGATGAAGGATAGGCGGCACCAAAGGTAGATTTGCTTGGCATGCCTGTTTTAGATTTAATTCAGTTCCCATGTTTTTTTTTGTGCTCACCACAATCCTTTAATTATTCTTCATGGATAGAGCATCAGTCATATGATTTTTCACAAAGAAAGCTTACCTAGATAGGTACCAGAACATTGGCAGCGGAAAGCAGACTCATTACCTACACTTGCTTTGCCTGCTCACTTTCTACTGTTGCCTTCAATGGACAATATTTATGAAGTAAGAAGGTTTTATGATTATAGGTCTTAAATAAGTACTTTACTTAATGTCATCAGTTAGTATTAAATAGTAGTTCAGTGCCAAACGAAAAATCCATGCACTATGCCAGATGCCTCGGGGGCTCTTATCCGCTCTGGGTTCAGAGTGCAGTGGCATACCACGCTCACCCTCAACCAGAACTGATAGATAGTGAAAATGCCAGACGTCGTGATATCTGCACCAGTGAACCGTGTCGCACATTTGATCCCAATAATGAACAGCACAGGGGTGACGTAAAAATGTGAGTTAGTTGGAGCACCTAAACTCAGATTGTCATTACCTAATTAGTTTTCACATTGTAAAGCTTAAACTACACTTCATGCTCTTTTGGCTCACCTGTTATCAGTATCAGTAAATAGGGTATTAGTAAATCTGGTGTTACCATCAATGCTAAGTGCTAACAAGTAAATATGAAGTCCAAGGAAGATAAAAATCATAATCTTACTTGACCTAACCTTACCTACTAACCTAACTAACCTACAACCTACAAACCTCAACCTACATACAACCTCCATACCTACAACCTACCCACCTACAACCTACCAACCTCATATGTGCCGACGGTGGCACCAGATTTATGGATACCCTTATTTGTTAGGTACTTCACTCCACTTCTCATTTTATTTGAAGCTCATTTAACCCGCGCCCTGCTGGGGGTCCTGGATTTCCACGCCCTGCTGGGGGGGGGTGTTTGAACACCCCCCCTTGTAACTCGGCTCCTGGGCCACGTAGCGATACGCGGAAGGCGGCGTTCGAAAGAGCGTAAAAAATAATGACGAAATCACTTCGGTCAATTTTTTGGTCAGGTCAAAGGTCAGGTCAACAGAGGTCATTGAAGGCAAAATTTCGCCGATTTCCAGGTCGAATGTCGAAAATTTCCAAGAAGCCAACGCATAACTCGGGAACCAATAGAGCTACAGCGCCGCGGAAAAGCGCATTCGATAGCCCTATTAACGCCCTTTCTGAGTAATTCTCTCAGATTTGACCTAACGTCAACGGTTTTGCCTGCAGGGGGCAAAAACTGCAAAAATAGCCGATTTTTTCGAAAACAGTTTTTCTGCAATAACTTTTGACCCAAGCCTTGTACGAGCTTACTTTTACCGGCATCGTGTTCCTCTCGTCAAGACGCATCGAATGAACTATGTCTTGACCTTGAAAGGTCAACTTGAAAATTTGACCTCAGGTCAAGGTCATGACCTGACCGGAAAGGGTCATGTTGCATATCAGTCGATCCGTATCGTCGAGCTGAACACATCTAAGGCGTTTTCATCGCTCTAGCATGCCTCTATCAAAAGTTATTTGCGAAAAACTGTTAGATACCATTCGTGACCTAAGATGACCTCAGGGCATAAACAAGGGTCACGGACACCATTTTCAAGTTCAGTGTGTCTAAACCACTTGTAATTCGGTGTTTGGGAGTGTTTATAATGTCTTTCATCCAAAAGAGGCGCATTTCAATTTTCTCCCATTGACTTATAATGGGGAGGTCGCAAAATTGACCTGACCTTAGGTCATCGATATCAAAATTCTGAGATATACACTTTGTACATGCTATTGCTCTTAGCAATCGCTGAAAGTTTCAAAGCGATCGGTCACTCGGTGTAGCTATGACAGACATTGAAAGTTTTTATGAGGTGAGGTCACTTCAAGTGACCTGGTGACCTGACCTTGAATGACCTTGGTCTGAAATTTTCACAACATGTGTAGAATTGATGTGTGGTAAGGTGTACCAAAAACGGCGGCGCTCCGCGCCGCCGTTTTTGAGATATTCGCGAAAAACCACAGGGGGGGGGGGGTGTTCAAACACCCCCCCCCAGCAGGGCGCGGGTTAAATTCTTGTATTTAAGTCTGTGTAAACTATTATTTTAAAAACCTGATGCTTTTCCATGACTGTAATCTCACTGTTTGCTATGTGTATTTTGTAGTGTGTACTGTGTGCAAATCCAGTATCCTACACTTGTATGCTACAGGCCTTGTTTTGATCTGACTAACTGTTAATATGTTTCAGCTTTAAAGACTAGTATCTTTTGAAATTGAAATTTGCCTCTCAGTCTCTCAAGAATCAAGATGCCAAATAGATGTGCAGGATTTGATTGCTGACAAACCAGGGATGAGGCTCAAGAGTCAAGAGATCACCCTGCATTGGCAAGTAAAAGCTACAGACTCTTGATTTTTATATTGTTACAGGTTATCTGTCACCGAGAGCAATTGCTGTAGTTCAATTTCTTGCATCAAAATTGGCAGAATATGACTTCACTGATCACTCTGACGTCATTTACGGCCGACCTATGGTAGCTACACAATTTTTATTTCTATAAAATGTTTCAGATTGATGCAGCCGAAGGTACTGCAAGTTTCGTATTGACACGTCTAGTGGTTTAGAAATATTGCAACAAATATATATTTTAATTTTTTCAATATATAAATGTAAATATTTTATTGCAGAAAACAGGAGAGGGGCTCTGTAGAGCCCCACCCTCCAGTCATGCGTGGGTAAAGGCCCATCAGTCACTAAAACCAGAATAAGTGCAAAAAATTATTACCAAATGCCCGGAGACTGCTTTACCATTGCCAACATGTGTGTGTGTGTGTGTGTGTGTGTGTGCGTGTGTGTGTGCGTGTGCGTGTGTGTCAACAATGTGTTAACAACAAATACAACACTTGTGCCTGGCGTATGTTAGCACTAAACACTATTAGCCATATTTTATTGATACTAATCGAACCTTCCAGGTGGCTGGAACAACCCCAGTGCCGCACAGTTCTGCGGGATATTCCGGCACCTGCTCCACCGCTGTGGCGTCCGGCCCGGCAGCACAGGGAAAGTGGCAGCCCTCGACCCGACCAGCATCCTGGCAGTCGGTCACACGACCAGCGGACGGGGAGCCAGCCTTACTACCTCGGCCTCCACCACCTCAGACAACGGTGCCACGGCACTCCACATCATCACGGAGCACGACTTCCAGCCTGGGCTGTCGTCTGGTGGGCAACATCGTCACCTACATCGCAGGGTTCGTGGTGAAGAAGGCGCTCGACTCTGTCAGCTGTAGCACCTGTCAGGAGGCCCTGGTGAGCGACATCCAGCCGGACGACATGACACAGCTTTACCACCTCTTCATCATCTCTGCCAGATGAGCTAAGGTGGGGACGGGTTACATGCCTGGGATCTGACTGAGACCCGCTCATACCCTGCCGAAGTGTTGGTGATTTCAGCGGTCAGCTGTCTCTAGCCGGTGTCAGTGAGTCGCGGCCAGCTGCCGCTGGAGTGGGTATCTACCGTCGATAGCTGCTGTGTGGCGGATAGCGTGGATTTGGATGGACACTTCATATTAATGAACAGATCAATGTCTGGCCGATAAAAGACGTATTTTGTCGATGATTGCTTAGTGACTGAGTGGGTCCACTGGCGACCAATGCAGTGGGCGCTGGGTTAACGCCTCGCCTCTTGTGACCGTGTCGATATGTAGCACTGTTAATTGCCGATTCGTTGCCGGCCGTCTCTGCTCCGTGGCTGGCTGATCCGGCACAAACTGGTGTTCGTGGCTGAAGGCGCGGCTACAGTTACACTAGCTCGCCACGTGCCTGTGCGACTATCGTCGGTGCTGTCTGCAAGGGCGATGTCGGTGCCTGTAGGGGGCGCGGATTGATTCAAAGTGAGGAATGGGTCATCGGAGCTCGGGTCAGGTCATGTTCGGCTAAAATAAGCGGATTTTGCGATTTGCCGCATCCGGGTGAATTTCCTTGCCTTCTAGTGCATGTTTATGCATTTTACATGCGTTTTTTTAGTGTTGATGTCTAGATAACGTGCATTTGCCTCGAGGTCAAGGCTGCGCTTCATATGGGCAGTTTTCGGAGCATCTTGCTCATTTTATTCGTAATCCTTAATTATGTTTGCGGATTTGTGCCCGCAAATCATTTTTTAAAGTAAGATTGACACGGGATTCGAGATCGGCGCCCATAAATACACTTCACATGACCCGCCATGTGTCAAGGCCATCCGAGGTCATCTAAGGTCGCTGACCTTGTATGACCTTATGTGACCCGGTTCGCTAGATTTCGAGATGAGGTTGATTGGGAATGATGTAACCCATTTCGCCGACAGTTCACGCGTTTTGGTCGATTTTATAGCGAAAGATCTCAAACTCCAGTGACTTTACTGGTTCGATTTCCAGTGTTTGACCTGACCTCTGAGCTCACCCGTTGACCTAGTACCCTGAAATTTGGTATCACTGGTTTACTCACATCGCGGACAGCATACCTATTTTTTTCCGTTCTTGCTCCGTCGAGGGGCGAACGGCTGGAGTTCACTCCGTTCACCCTGGCTTATCCTTTATCAGCGTCTTCAGGGCTATATGTCTAGGGCTGCTGTAATTACATTACTATAAATACACATGTTTCTGCCCTTGTTTCACAATCTACTCATTCCAAAGAATGCCATAGGTAAAAAAGATAAACACTTTTCGGTCGAAAAATACCACAAAATCTGTCCCAAACACCCCCCTCCTCCCATAGTGTTTACACAGCGCCGCAGATTCTCGCCCTCACCAACATGGCGGCCGCTGCTACGTATTCGCGAGTCGCTCCCGACATGGGGGTGCCCTATCTAGTCTTTATATCTATGCAGAGACCGATAATCGTTAGCTAAATTATTCCCCAACGTCACGTGCCTATGAACGCCAGGATTCCTCCGCTGGCCTTTTACGTTGTGCGTGACGTGACTTCTAAATGGATAAGTATCCGGACATCCAGGCACGAATCACAAATCGATCACAGATCACAGCACGAGGCCTTGAATCAATCACGAATAGGTAAATGTTACAGATCAATAACGAAGCAATGGTGAAGCATTTCACGAATTGCATTATGGATCATAATGGATCATTATGGATCACGGGCCACCACTGCACACGAAATTAAAACAGCTATGGACAGTATCCCTATTACCTGTATAGTACATACTGTATATACTGACAGTTGACACCGTTGTCAGTAGGTATACAGTAGCCGTTTTCACGACGGCCATCTGGTACACATTTGGTGCACATCTGGTACAGATTCGGTGCAGATTTAGTCAAATCAGCTTCAGTGTGTCTCTTAGCAGTTATCAGCTAGGGTTGCACTAATTGCTTATATGCCTGTTTTGTCATATTATAATCAGAGAGCATCATCGATTAAAACACTGAAATGAATTCATAAAATGAAGATATTTGCTGTAAAAGAAATTAGGTGCGTATTTGGTCCAATCAGGTGCATTCGCCGGATAGCCCGTCGTGAAAACGGCTAGTATACTTCCCATGCATGTGTTCAGTTTTCTGCTATATTCTGACACCTGGTATGACACTGTTTCCCATCAAATTTGTACAACTGCATAGCAGAGACAGAGTTATTTGATTTGTTTGCCTCTTAGATACGACACTTTTAAGCAGTAATCATATTTTTATCGGAATAAATGCAATTCCCAAATCGGCACCTTATCCAGAATTGAGGACGAGGCGAAACAAAAAGGCAATGCCTGTCGAATTACGAGTGAATTACTTGTCGAATTACGAGTGTGTTTAGTCGTCCAAAAGGAATCAGGATAGACACTTGAGATGGGAGAGTTATGCGGCGCCGTGAATCTGCACTGAAACGAGACTTTTGCCAAGGTCTGATGCAAAGATAATCTGATAAAAAGGTGACGATGTTAAGATGTTTATAGATCCAATCTAAAAACAAAAAAATACAATGACAAATAGTTTTGTTCAGTGCTAAAAATGAGCGAGTAAGAAAGCTACCACGGCATTCTTTGCAAAATAATCAGTATGTGTTATATGAATTATCCCAAAGCTTTCCCTGATTAAAAAAGGTGGGCATCGTGGTAGTATGTATTTCCCTTTCTTGAATGGAGGGATGATTGATCCTCTCATTGCATTGTTCAAAATCCGATAAAACTAACGCAACTATTAGATTCCCCCATTAGCTTCACTACAATCTTGGTTATGGCTGTTGCCGAGCGCCTCCGCTGTAATTCTTTGAGAGTAAACTAAACCGCTGCCTATATCGCCGCCTTGATAGCAAAGCAATAAGCAGTATGTCATACCGTGCCACAAGCCGATGGACTTTACACAACAATGATCAACAACTGTAGCGAGACGGACAGGAAGGTGTATATCATCAGCGTCAACTTTGTCGTCGCATGGTGCAATAGCTCCACTTTCATGAGTGAAGAGCTAACCTCACGTGAAAAATAATTCACTCTTTTGTCATTGATGGAATATGTGATCACTATTTCTGATCAATATGTCATGCAATGGTGTGCTCTGTAAAAGTTGAAGGCAAATAGTGAATTGATTGAATGATTATGCGGACGTTTCTCCATCCTGTCAGAAATTCAGCCAGAGCTTACCTTTTTTAATACTTTGAATTGGTCTGCTGATAAAAAACTTTCAGTTTTGGTTTAAATTATCAATTGTATGAATAAGCAAATTAGAAGTTTATTACCTTTGAATCATAAAAACACAAAAAGAACTAGCGCAAGCAATCCCTAGTGGATCCTCATCAATTCCGCTTTGTTGCAAACGTACATCCCAGTTACTTAGGGTGCGGCAGCCTACCAAACTGTTCCGCATGATTCAGATGCAATAAATCCACAGCAGAGGACAGCAATGCATTCTTATCGTGTACCATGCCCAAAAGTTCGGCAGCGTGGAGCCGCGTCTGTCTTGTATTTCTTGAGAGGCTGACAGCAAGCCATAACAGATGTATATTGCGCTCAAATGTCATGCGATGTATTTGCAGGCACATAAGTAAATGAAAGCAACATTTCAGGAGGCGAGGGGATTCACAAACTAATTAGAAGTTATTTATGTAGCTGACATGCAGGGGAATACCAATGTAGCTAATGATTTTGAAAATCTTAACCCGCGCCCTGATGGGGGGGGGGGGCCGTTTTGGCCCCCCCCCCTGTGGTTTTTCTTAAATAGCGAGAAAACGGCGGAGCGCAGCGCCGCCAAATTTTGGGTACCTTACCGGACATCAATTTGACACCTTCACACAAAATTTCAAGTCACAGGTCACTTCAGGTCAGGAGTTATTGAGGTCAAACTGAGGTCATGTTCGAGTAAAAATGAGCAAAAAACATGACATCTTGAAACGCTCACCAATTCTACAGTTAACAAGCAATTTTAAAGTTCTTTATGTGGTTGTGTAGAGAAAAGACGGCGCTACAAAACTGCTATCTCGAATTTTCGAAATTTTTGGATTTTGACCCCCTAAAATAAAAAAAATTGATTTTTTTTAGAAAAACTCAAAAAATTTCCAAAATTTTTTCGAATTTCGAAAAAACCGGAATATATGTGATAGTCCCTGCGCTCTTCGATATACATACCAAATTTTAGATCGATACCTCTTTTTTTGGCCAAGTTATAGCGAAAAAACTGTTAAAAATTGATGACGTCAAATTTTTGAACTCAATTTTTAGCAATTCTAGACCTCGTAGCGCGAAACGGAGACCACCATTGAACTCCCCGTGACGAGCTGCATCGAATCGATACCCATTTTATGCAAAAATATCAACTTTGAAATTTGACCTAATTTGACCTGACCTTGACCTGACCTTGACCTGACCTTGACCAAAACGTGACCTAAGCTGGCCCTAAAGTCTGTCTGACCCACATAATCGCATTTGTCATGTAAAATGGACCATAAAACATGTATCACACGACGCTTTCATATTGTGACCCCCCAGTGACCTGACCTCTGTGACCTGACCTGGTATCAGTGACCTCAAATAGCAAAATATGTGTTTGAAGAACATTTCCCCATCGATGATTTTCAATCAAATGCATTTTACACGATTTTACAACGCATTTCTTGAAATGCCTGCAAACGGTGAAAATTCGACCTTTGACCTGACCTGTGACGTCATCGGTTTGACCGAGGTCAATGAAATTGGGTCACAAGGTAGTTCCCCGTTGGGGCTATCCAACACCGTTTACCGCTTGTCGCTATGTTGCGTTGTTCTCGAGATCTGAGGGGGGGGGCCAAAATGGCCCCCCCCCCCATCAGACCGCGTTGCTCGGCAGACCCCATCTGGGCGCGGGTTAAAACAACAAAGAGCGCATTGTTTGAGCTATTCTTTTTGTAAATTAACGAGAATTAAATAATTTGCACAAGCTGATGGTGAGTGTAAGTCAAGAAATTATAGAGTAACATTAAATATGAGTTATAAGTGTACACCGTGGTTTCTCTTGCACAGGTTGTTGGCAACAGCACTGACCACTCATTTGATAAAACGTAAACTATTTATACAGCCTACCATCTTGTCCTATCCTCTCATCCACCATAAATCTCCAAGTGTTCACTATTCTGAACACGCCCTCCGTTTTCCTCGTGTTTCGGGTGCCCGTCAGCGGAACGGCCGTTTCCCTCCTGTCGGCTGCGCTGTTCAAGCCAATGATTGTCGTTCCACTCCGGCCCAGAAGACATATAAAGGGGTAAATCGGCTGGAAACTAGTAGCGGGATATCCGATCCGGGCTGGTGAGGAGCATTAGTCGATCAAGGTTTGGGGTCCGGCCAACCGGCTAAAGCGCCGAAACTCGAGAAACACAAAGGAGCTCTGTGTTGCTGAGAGGCTGAGCTGGCTTGGAGTGCGGGGCGGGAAGGGACGGCATCATAATTTTATGACACGGATGGTTATTGGCATGGGCGTAGGAACGGCTGGAACATTGTGGGTGCATGGGCGCAGAAATCCAGCCATGGCCGGTGAAGCGGGGGGGGGGGTAGGGAGCCACACCCGAGCGAAGGCTCGTTACGAGCTTTGAGGGTGTGCCATGTCGAAAAGGTACCTACCCTAAAAATTTCATGACCCTGACCTAAAAGACCTTTGACCTGTGACCTGATTCTCGAGACCATGTTCGGCCGGAATCGCGATTTGGCGTATGTCAGCTCACATCCTATCCGCGCGCGCGTTTCCAGTCTTTTTGTGATTGTAGACGTCCAAACATGTGAAATGATGCTCGTCCCATTCATCATGGTGGGTGTGAACTGTGAAGGTCACCTGAAGGTCAGGTCAGGTCATTGACCTTTGATGACCTCGGTTCACTTTTTCGACTTTTACATGTATCTAGGGTAGTTTTTCGGGCTGATTTCGAATTTAGCAGCATCCAATTGAACGTTTACGAAGTAGTTTTAGTGCCTTCGTAACATGCTACGACGCCGTCAGTGGTAGTTGACACCTACTATGGATAGCCGGTAGGACGCCTAATGGTTGACCTGACCTGACCTGACCCGATCTGGCCTAAATGCATGAACAAATCATCTGTGATCAAAACTAACATGATATTCGTGATCAGCACCCCGAAAAACCCGATAACAGCTTCACTTTACGCAGTTCTAGCAGGTCCCGATTTTCCAGACTTTTGGAATATTGACCTGACCTGGAAGGTCAACCAATGACCTATGACCTTAAAATTGGGTAGCATCGGCCTCCTCTCATCACGGGCAACACCCTCGTTTTTTCCGCGAAGCTCTAGCTCGATCAGGGGCCGAACGGCAGGGGGGTCCAACCGACCCCTTCCCCCTATACACATTAGAAGCTGGAAAACGCCGCACACATGCGAGGGTTAATATTGTCGATATTGACTACCGCAAAAAGTAAAAGCGGCCAGCTTAGCCATTTTCGAAGATATCGGGCTAAAAATTTTGACAGCGGGTCATCGGTTCGGTATGTGTTCAGTTCAATCACATGCTCCATTTCCCTTTTTTCTTCAGCGCATATGTAAGTTTTGAAGACAATCACAATAGCAAATGCTTCGAAAGATGGATAGTGGGCAACATATCCTGAATTTGCCGTGCTGCATGGGAAGTAGGTAGTGTTGATGAGAAAAGGGTTATTTGATTCAGATTACTGTGGGTGCAGAATACATTGTCTGCACCCACTGGAGAAATATTGTGGGTGCAGCTGCACCCTTGCACCCATGGTTCCTACGCTTATGGTTATTGGAATATGGGAGATACGCAGACTACGCCGGCTGTGACATATTAGCCTCGTTAGTGTAAGTACAAGGCGAGAGCTTCAAATTACCCAGAGTCTGAGACGATTCGATTGGCATTCAATGCACAAAAATAAGCATTGGATCTCTCTCTCTCCCTCTCCCTCTCTCTCTCTCTCTCTCTCTCTCTCTCTCTCTCTCTCTCTCTCTCTCTCTCTCTCTCTCTCTCTGTCTGTCTGTCTGTCTCTCTCTCTCTCTCTCTCTCTCTCCCTCTTTCTCTCTCTCTCTCTCTCCCTCTCTCTCTCTCTCTCTCTCTCTCTCTCTCTCTCTCTGCCTCTGCATTGGGACCATGCCTGACAACTAAACATCAATGGTCAGCGACTGGCATCTCAAACAATGCACAAACGATGCCCGGACATGTGGTTGCCAACAATCTAAGGAACGTCTTTGTTTGCACTGTCTGCCAATATCTCGAAATGTTTTTTTTTTTTTACTGAATGCAAACACAAAACACGACAGAAGACCATAATCCTATCTCATATTCCCAAACCAGCGCCTGGTTTTGTGTGGTTGCAGACATGATCATGACTGGGCCTGAGAACAAGAGAACACGAACGATAGTATACGGTCGTGGCTAGAATCCTGAACAGGCACGATCCCTATTTCTATATTTTTTACTCAGATAATACTGGAACGAGAATTGTTACTGTTGATATGGTGGGCAGGGTCACTTTGATCTAATGGGACCATTTCAGAGCTAGGAGATCGGTAGAAAGAAGGGAAGAAGTTAGTCTGGACGGGCATCCTGGTGCCCCGCCGGTGCTGAGCACGTCACGTGGACAAGCCACCCAGCCCCGCTTAATGTCACCCCACCGCACGATGGACCTCTCTTGGACGTCTGATACACACGTTTGATAATCTTGACTGTCCTCCACTGTCCAGCCCGGAACAGTGGAATCGAGGTGCCTTCAGAAGGATTTGTGTGTCCAAGGGATGGAACAGGAGGCACGGCTTAAGAGTCGATGATTTTATGTGACTCAGACTCCGGCTTTTAGAAATCAACTCCAACTCCGGCTAAGGGCAGAAGTGTTGATTCCGATGATCGACTCCGCCTTCGACTCTGCAGCTCTGGCAGGTCTGCGTAGCTAGCCGATGGATTCTCGGTAGCTTTATCTTCGACTGGGACTTTCAAAAATCAACTCAAACTCCGACTCCTGTCATGATTGTCAGCTCCCATCGACTACTACTTCGAATTTGATTCCGATCTTTAGCCTTGACAGAAAGATCGGAGCCGATGCTGTATATACCCACACATAACGCGACGTTTCGTATGCCCCGATCGATATCCTAAAAAGTACAATGTTTTAACATCCGGCCTTAGGGCCCAATGACACTAGTTTGTCGTCACTGGAACGCTACGGCCCAGCCGCTTACAGCAACTTGTGCAATAAAAGTCCCTGGATGACGATCTTGCCGACGTCACTGTGGCCGAAGTATGTGATGTATGAGTTCCGCGAATGGGCGAGCTGGAAACAGATTACTCGTGACCCGGCGACAATTCGATCAATTTTGTTTTGCTATGAAAGACAAACAGAGGCCACAGGCGGCGGAACGGGGAGAGCACCGGGGCACCGTGCCCCCTTTGATTTTAGTATTTTAACATAAGCCCTATGGGCGTTGCATGGAAAGAATGGGACCAAAAGTCGGCAGTGTCCCTCTTAATTGAATGTGTTCTGCCGCTACAAATAAAGGCACGTAAGAAAACAAAAGGAATCAGTGTAAAGAATGATACTTAGCTCAAAGCAATTCCGAACAGCCGCACCCACTCCGGTATGTTCGATGTTCCACGCAGCGACCCTAAAGTGCATGATTAATATCATGCCAACCTACCTCTACCTACCCACTCCAGCCACTCACACCAACACCCCCCCCCCCCCCTCACCAAACATCCAACTATCCACACAGACCTTATTTATTTATTTATTTCACATAATCCGGTCATTCCACAGTACAGGGCTATTCATAGACCGTCGTCATACATGATAATCACACACGGTAAATCGCGGCACGAACCTGGCGTTTAAGCATGCGTATTGAAGTGACATGGATGTTTTCACTGATAACGAATTGGTTGTAAAGGCTAGCGGCACGATATGTAAAAAGTCTCTTTCCATGGTTGTTATGAGCACGTCCTGGGTTCAAGTGATCTGACTGTCGAGTTGTACGATGGATGGTCTCATGATTGTATGGAAGACTAGATCGGATTGCACATGGTTCACCGCTCGTCAAAATCTTATGAAGCAAACATATGTCAGAGAATTTCACAAACTGTTGAGCATCTAGCCATTCCAAATCGCGAAGTACATCAGATATGTGATCGTATTTGCGGCGGCCTGACAGCACTCTAGCGGCGAGATTAACCCGCGCGGGGCTGGGGTCTCCAGCCGAACGCGCGGGGCTGGGGGGGGGGGGGTAAATTTTACCCCCCCCCCTGTTATCTCCCGAACTAACGGTCCGATTTGGAAAATTCAAACGCCAATCGAAAGCTCTCATCACGAACTACTAAAAACATGTACTTAATTTAAAGTTTGAGGTCAAGGTCAAGGTCAGGTCAAGGGTACAAATTGCAAGTTTCTAAAGTATCGGCCTTGCACCGTAGTTGCCGAAGAATGGAGTCATGGACTGAGACTGATCGCCCAAAACGTGTTCTTAGGCTACCAAGACAATATTCGTTGCATACAATATCATTCAGAGGTCAAGGTCAAGGTCAGGTCAGGTCAGGTCAGGTCACCAAAAAACAAAATATAGAAAAGGGCATGTGCGACACATGTTTTATGGGTCATTTTACTCATAGAATTCAATAGGCACACTCAATAAGTGATATGGACCACCTCTGGATGAATTTCAGGTCGAGGTCAGGTCAAGGTCAGGTCAAGTGAGGTCAAATTTTGAAGTTGGTTGTTAAGGCCTAAAAAGGTGTCTATCTGATGCAGTTTTTCACGGCGAATCGAATGGTGCTATTTTTGTTTACGTACGAGGTCTAGAACTTCCAAAAAAGTCATTTTTCAAAAATTTTGTGTGTCGTGACGTCATAAAATTTTGAATAACTCCCACATTTTTGAACCGATTCTTCTAAAATTTAGTATGTAGGTGCACATAGACCACTTCTCTGACATATATTCCGGTTTTTTCGATAGACTCAAAATTTTGGATTTTATAATGATTTTCCCAAAAAAGTCAGTTTTTTGAAAAAAATTAGGCCAAAATCCAAAATTTTCAAAAAACCGAGATAGCCATTTGATAGACAAAGTAAAATTACGTATAACCTTTTTTGTTACGTCTTGATTCCTATAAAAATGAAGATGTTAGCGGTGTTTGAACTTTTGCCGTTTTTGAGGCGAAAATGACGAACATGACGTCACTAAAACGTCAATTTCTCAAAAATTTTCCGACAGATTTCGCTCAAATTTTCAGGGAACGTGTCAAATTGATGTAAGAAAAGGTACTGAAAGTTTGGCGGCGCTGCGCGCCGCCGTTTTTGAGATATCGCAAAAATTCGCGAGGGGGGGTAAAATTTACCCCCCCCCCAGCCCCGCGCGGGTTAAACACTTTTTGTACTTTCGCAATCACAGTCAGGTTAGCACTGCCATAAACTTGTACACAATAGCGGATATGTGAAAACACGAGCGCGTCGATCAGGCGAGGTAAGACATCAGGTGGTAAGATATGTTTAGCATGTGAAAGAGCAATGAGTATGCCTATACATCGGCTGGTAACACGAGTCACATGCAGCCAGAGGTGAATAAAACTCAAAAGCTGTCACCTACGCGATGTCTAGCTGTCGCCAATTTTTCACAAGTCATCTTGAAACAGTAGGTATCATTTTTTGCCGTTTTCTCATCACCTTTGAGGCCTAAAAAGTAAATTTAAAAATGAGGCTACTAGGCTAGAATGTTAGAAACAAACTGATCTTTCAAATTTCAGCCTCTGGGCATTACAACGCATCACCACATTTCAGTAGTTACATAACAAAAAATAAATCACTGTCATTAAACTTACCTATAGGTCTGATCAACTTCCTAGCTCGTCCTGGCTTCCTGATCCAGTTCAATCAGAACTCACGAAAGGATTGTCAGTTGTCACTGATTCACTTGTCTTTGCTTCAGTAGTCAAGACCAATTATCAACGCTCCTACCAAGTTTCTGGGACCGACGGTCATGGACCTCGCCCCAGTTGTGGTCCAGATGTGACGTCCTCCGTCCCAGTCGCCCGGTCCTACCCTACTCCGTCGGCGGCCAAGGCCGCGCCGGTCCCCGCCACCGCTCAACCGGCGACGAGCGGGGACGAGCTGTCGCGCTGTCGCCGTTTTTCCTGCGTTGTCTGTGGTGCTTCACAACGCACCGGCTGTCGCACCGGCGGGATTTTTCAGCCCCAGCTGTCTACAAAGAGATGACGCTGTTAAATTTTTGTGCCGTGGTCCATAGTGGTCTTCTATGGGAAGACAGCTCTGATTGTAGCGGAAACGGCCTAGTTATCTACTTTAAATGCATCAACTGGGATGCTCGAATCTGTCTGTTTATTCCTATGGCTGTCGCCTACGCACGCAGGCGAGTAGCAGGTTTTTTTCACCTCTGCATGCAGCTCCCAGGACAGAGTCTGATCCATGATTACGCCGAGGTTCTTAACGCTGGATGAACATTGAAGCTACCTCACAGCCGCTATTCTATCGTCTATCGATCTGGCAGAAACTGATAGCTCTGTGACATCCGGGCAAATAACCGGCATCCAGCCATCGGAAAACAAACAAGACGGCGACAGATGAAGCCTCTATACTTTTGGTTTGATTATTTAGGCGTTATGATGGCAATATAAGATGAGGATTTGAGCTGTTTTTACATTTTGTGAAAATAGCATCACTTGTGCCAGAAGTTCAACGTACTAGTTGGAAATGTCAGTAGTTGGAGACACGGGCGTCACATTCCCAAGTTAATTGGTAGGGCTTTAACGGTTAATTTTAGGATACTAAAGCCGTGCTTACCATGCTTTGCCATAGGGTTGATGTTAAAATTATTAATTTTTGATAGGGCTCGCCCTACCGAGCCTTTACCTATAAATCGACACCCATGGTTGGAGATTCCAAGGGTGCGGTTATTTTTTCTCATCTTAGTTTGCTATTTTGGCGCGATTTTGACAATTTCTGGCGCATTCCACTCATTTACTTTAGCGGCCATAGGGCAATGGTTTACTAACGGGAGATGTTATGAATTGCAGCAGCAATGCTTGAAATATAAAGAAGAAGTGAAGCAATTATGATACCTATTATTTTTTTTTAATGACAGAAGTAACGTGGAAGAGAAAACATTTTGTGCAGCATGTGAAAACAAGGAAATAGAATGAAAGAAGGGCTGCTACTTTTCATGCGCCCGAAACCAGCCACCTCATCATCATAGCATGGTAATGATAGTTTAAGTTTATGTTAAAAAAGAATAGGAGGTCTTTGTGATGCCTCAAAGCAGTTAAGTCAGGCATGCTCTTACAGACTAAACGTTCAAGTTACGAGACCCCATCATACCTCTCCAGTGGCTGGTGCTTGAGCTTGTCATTTGTCAAATACCTAAATGTTTTGCACAGAAATTGTTTGCTTTATTGGTTTCTTGAGTTTCACCAGATAAAGATACAAGGTTGGCTGATTTGGTTTTAGTTATCCATATTAAAGTGCACTGTTTGTGACAAGATTATGGAAATTGTAACCTCAATAATGAAATTTCATGCTGTCAAAGCTATGAGATGTTGCCTTGAGTTTGAAATCAGGCAAACATGGATTGAAGCTGTTTTCTAAAAAACTGCTTTTTAGTGATTTTCACCTCATAATTTGTATTTATTCAATCTCAGAATAGGGGCAAGGCTGAATCACAATTATCTTTTGGGAAATGCTCTACAAAACTGCATTGTTTTTATTTCTGTGGCATAATTTTGTACCTAATTCAAAGACTTTCCCTGGTGTAGTTTGTAAGATTGTTTGAACTTCTACTTTCTGACCTGTTTGGTGCCAATAAATCCTGCAACCTATTTGGCTTATTTACCCATCTCTCTTGCCATTCCTACGTATTTCATGTCAGTCTATTGCATAAATATTGTGTAGTCAACATTCTTCATGATATACAAATGAATGGTGCCTATAGAATAATAATAATAATAATAATAATAATAGAGGCTCGATGTGGGTAAATGAGAACCAATGAACCTATATTTTTTACAATGGCATCAAGTCCTCTTGTCACTGCCATGGATATTACAGAAGATTTTGCTGAACTGCGCAAGAGAATCCTGTGCAAGGAAATGTTTTGCATGATTTAGCTTAACAGCATAAATTTTATTTTCCCAGTTGCATTGGAGCTCTGCTGGAGTTTGCTGATGACAGTATGCTGAAGGGCTGAAGCTGGTAGCTCTGGCAGGAGTCCAGTGTCCACCAGCTCAAGATCCGACGCCGCCGCGTCGCCGCCGTGCGGCACTCCGCGGAGACGGGGACGGCGGTCATGATTGAAGACACCGCATTTCCCGCCTGGACTGTCCGGTCGGAGACTGGTAATCCCTCCGGTGAGCCGCACACCGTGGAGCTACTGCACCGCGCGTGTCCACCCGCAGCGCAGTGCCAGCAACGGTGCCGTGAGTGCGACATCTGCGTGCATATGACGCAGTGCGACTGTCACGACTCGCGGCTCAGTGTTAACTGTCAGTGGGACAGTGCGGCTCGCGCTCGTTTTAGCGAGGTGCTCTGATGTATATAACCACCTTGATGGAGACCTATGTGCTTCCGCTTGAGTTTCAATGTACAGTTTTATGCATCAAACTAGCGTAAGTAAATGGCTGCCAGAGGTCAATTTGAAGCGCAATTAGTACCCATAACCCAGCTGGGTTGAGCGAGTCATGTGACTAGTCCCGATGAACGTACTGTTTCGATGTCGTCAGTCGTAGACTTTTGTAAACCATTCGTTTCGGAGCTCTGTGTTGTGTTGTTCGGGATCACAGTTGTTTGAGCAGTTTGCTTTATGCGTCGTACGCTGACAGAACGCGGGTCGTACACAAGTCACGTGTTTCCTTTCGCCGCTAATGGGTTACTGCGGTACCTATGCAGTTGGAATGTGTCTCGAGACACTAACTGGTCGCTCTTGGTTGTGAAAATGACACTAGCTGCCAGCTGGTCGCACTTGGTTTCAAGCTGCGCTTGGAAATCGTGCAATTTTATTTGCATTTTGCAATGCAATTTTATTGCCGTTACCGTATTGGTAGCTAGTGTCAGAAGTTGTCCATTTGATGCGTTGTCACTTGTCAGACGCTGTTGCCTTAGTACTGACAAATTGATGGGCCGCGTTTGTGTTCCTTAAGAAACGGATCTCAATATAAGGTGATTCAGAGGTAGGAACCTGAATGCATTCGTTCAGACCTTTCATTTTATGGGGATGCACTGTTTCATGAGCAAGAACGAGCATGGCTCTGGTTGAGAGAAGCGCAATCGATATTTGTTATCGTGTTTGTAGACTGTGGCCACATTTACATCACTATTGAACTCCACGCACCAGCATTATTTAAACTGCTTGAACCTATACTTCATTTCGCTAAATTTCGGGGTCGTCAACCTACGGTCCGGGGCCGTTACGTTTGACCAATTACTAGATTTTATACATATTAACTGGTTCATATAATCACAGCGTGATGCCCCGGACACTTTTTATTTGATTCACTGATAATGAATGTATCCCAGTACCGCACAAACTGAGACTAAAACTGGACACCTCGCTTTTCGAGGTTCAAGTTCATTATCTTCAGATGTTATGGTATGGTTAGCCAAGCATTTAATGTTCGAAGAAAATGGTCAGCGTTAGCAGTGGTGAGCGGGTATTATGAGCTTTCAGTTATTTCAATATTTGTTTAGGCTATTATTCTTGTGGTATCTCCTGTCCATTTCACGCGGAACATATAGTATTATCATACAATCGCGGTAACTACCTACATATTTTCTGCCGGTTACTGTTATTATCATTGATTCGTAAAATTTCGCTACGAGCGTGGCTCGATTAACATTGTTATTATATTGGCATTCAATATTGAAGAATAAAAATCTTTTAGTGCATTCCAATTCCATCAATATGTCAATATGCAAAAAAAAGCTCTGAAAATTGCAGCAGTTTTGTGAATCAAAAATAGCTGTAAAATAGGCCTGTATAACTTCAACAACAGTGCGCCGAAAAACGTCTAAAAACGCGTAAACAAAAACTAAGATGTAAAAAAATAACTGCACCCGATTCCAATAGCTAAAAACCACGATCGCTTTCATTGATCACCGACTAAGCCTTGTCCAAAACAACTGCAGATTGGTTGCAGATCATCGAAAAACGCTGACCTATTCTGTCCGAAAAGCGAGCGTTTGAAAAGACAGTCCCCAATCAGTTGGCACGAGCGCCAACCAGTCGCTTAACTCGCAGCTTGCAGAGTCACTAGTCAGACGGTTTTTCAAAGAGCTCGTTCGCTGAATGAGTGGCTGCGTCGAAAAGAATTTCTGGGTGGTGATACTCAGAAGTTTAGTCAGCGCTCGAATTCGACAGCTTTCGAGCTGCGATGTCCTTTGAAAAGTGGGATGTTCGGTTCGTTTGATATGCATGTATAACCTAATCACGTGCTAGCTTAGTCCTAATATTTCATCATAGTAAAACCCGTCCCCTATAATTTGACACCTGTGCTTGCTGAAGGCGGTGATGCTGTTGTAAAAATGAAAAATAATAATAATAATCCATGGCTATTTTAGGTCAAGTTTAATCACAATCATGAGAGGCATTTGTGAGCTCAAGCTTTCTCGTCATCTTCTCTTATCAGATATCTTTCATGGACGGAGCTTCCTATACAGCTGGTGGCCCCTTGTTATTTTGCCCCACCAATAAGCGTTTTGCCCCACCAACTTCAGCTGATTTCTAAGACTTTGTTGCTTTGCAAAATAATCTTTTTCGTATTGAAGAGCTATGGAATGTCTGTTTAATGCAAAATATTATATCTGTTATGATAGGAATGGATTCAGTGTGGCATTTTATTCAAGCTCATAATAAAGCTCCACCCATGATATCTTTATGAACTCGATCTGTGGTACAACAAAACGCATTGCATAGCAAGGTGGCGTACAAATTATTAGGCGTAAGGCGAAGTTTATTTTCGAAGGATCAGTTTCGGGGTACGAATTTACGGAACTCCCTAAAGGGGATTCCGTTATATTGAAAGCCAGCATATATGCTGGCTTCTCCATGAAAAAGTCGAACTTTTCACAAAGTGGATGAGGAGTGAATGCAAGAAAAGATGTGCAGAAGACCGTGTCGTAACGATAAATTCCTTTGGAGTGCGTTCAAACACTTTTCTCCAGCTGGGCGCACTTTCTTTCACTGATAGATTATCTTAGAGCGCGTTCAAGCACATGAACTCTTCTTTGAACGCGGCGATCAATGCTCAATTATCGTTATTCATATTTAATTGCAGCGATATCTTCGCGGCCAGTACTGCACTCGCTATGTTCAATCTTTACTCTGCCAGACGATACATTTGCATGGCCAATTTCCGATCACGACGTGTTCCATTTATAATGTCTGGTTTTAATTTTATCATCGCCCAGCCACGAGCTTAGTATAGATGTTTAAATGAGTGCAGGCACGCTAACACTCTGCTTGTATATTTCGCAATGGAGTTAACCCGCGCCCCACTGGGGGGGGGGGCTATTTATAGCCGCCCTCCCGTTTTTCTGCAATAACTTCCAAACCGCTTGACGTATCGACGCCAAACTTTCAGTACCTTCGGCTGCATCAATTTGACACCTTGTGTCAAAATTTGAACTTCGTACCTACCATAAGTCGGCCGGAAATGACGTCAGAGTGACGCCATGTTCGGCCGATTTCGACGCAAAACATTGAACCACGGCAATCGCTCCCAAGAGCTCAGTTTTTAAGCTAGATCCAATTTCTTTGCATGAGAGGACTTAGAATAGATTACGCTATCAAACTACTATCTCGGTTTTTCGAAATTTTGAAAATTTCGAAAATTTTATATAATAAAATTCAAAATTTATATTTTTACATTTTTTCAAAAAATTTTTGACTTTTCGAAAAAACGGAATATATGTGATAGAACGCATTATTATGACTAACTTAACTTTGCGAATAGGGCTATGGGCTATGAATAGCCCCCCCCCCAGTAGGGCGTGTTATACGCAGACCCCAGTGGGGCGCGGGTTAAGTTATGAAGGGGATGGACACAGCCATTATTGGAATGGCTTGAATCACTGATGGATCGACCATAGAGACTTATAGGTAATGCAAGTTGTAAGAAAACTGGTGTTAGCGTTAGAATTTAGAAACATAACAAGCATCACACAGCACGGGCAGCATGTAAACGTCACTTTTGATGTGTCTAGATGTCAGTGTTCACCTTTACTTATCCCATACTCATCAGAAAATCTTTACAACTCTGCGTTGTCAACAACCTCACCAAAAAGGAGAATGAGTCCTTCTAAACACGTCAATGGTCTATTGTGCATCAATCTCCGTTCGCTTCCAGTCCATTAACTTACCTTTTAAACGTTGTCAAAGGCTTTCAGACTCAATTTCCTTGGCTTTATTGTCTTTCTTTGACATTTTCCGGCTTTCGGGTCTGGCACACCAATATAATAATGTATTGATAAGCGAAATGGTAGCACTGAAAGTGATAAAATGGTTGTTTTGATCTAGCATTGCGACAATGCTGCTATTGCATTATTATTTTTTGTTGGCTGCTGCCTACCTTAGTTACCTTTCAGATAGGGGTTTGGTATTGATTGAAATTGAAACAATGTGCTACGTAGAACAGTGAGTGGGTTATTCACTATACTGTAGCGAGTTCCTTTTACCCGATACTTGGGATCAGATGGAAACAGTATACTAGCCGTTTTCACGACGGGCTATCCGGCGAATGCACCTAATTTGACCAGATCTGCACCTAATCTCTTTTACAGCGAATATCATTTTATGAATTTAGTTCAGTGTTTTAATCGATGATACTCTCTGATAATATGACAAAGCAGGCATATACGCAATTAGCGCAACCCTAGCTGATAGCTACTAAGAGATAGATACACTGAACCTAATTTGACCAAATCTGCACCTAATCTGCACCAAATGTGCACCAAATGTGTACCAGATGGCCGTCTTGAAAACGGCTATTATCCCTCCGTGGTAGGAACTGATTGTACACCGCACTTAGAAAGACGCCTCACTGATTTGTCCGATGATGATGCAATTATGCAACGGGTTTGGAAGTCTTTATGTGTAACAACGTTTTTGTTGATTAGGCCATCATCAACAGCAGGACTACATACCAGGGCTGCGGAGTCGATGGATTTTCGGCGACTCCGACTCCGACTCCAACTCCGGCTTTCAAAAACCAGCTCCGACTCCGACTCCGACTCCGGGCAGAATTGTCGACTCCGACCGACTCCAACTCCCGACTCCGACTCCGCAGACCTAGCAGGGCTGCGGAGTCGACAGATTTTCGGTGACTCCGACTCCGACTCCAGCTCGGGTTTCTAAAATCGACTCCGACTCCGACTCCGACTCCGGTCACAACTGTCGACTCCGACCGACTCCGACTCCGACTCCGACTCCAACTCCGCAGCCCTGCTACATACTATTGATATTCGTAGCATTTTCATGAATTAAAGAGGCAATATATCACCACGGTAGACTTGTGAAAAGGAGCCGTGATGCCACATTGAAAAAGTAAAGCCAGCGTAGAATGAAACATGAGAACTTATGTTACATTACAACCATCATACGGCCGTGAAAAAAAAAATTTACCGTGAAGCATGGTCTCAGTTTGCAGATAGGAGGATGCAAAAGCAGTACTGACTTATCATACAATTCTCCTCAAGCGCATTCGCATCCGTACAAGCAGTCCTGAAATCCCCCAGCGTCCGACCCACCGTAAAAAAGATTCAACACAGCGTCTTAACCCTATTAGTGGCAGGGGGCGGGCTGTTTTTATCCACCCCTCAGGTTTTTCGGGAATATCTCCGAAACCGCTGAAGCTACGATGCTGAAATTTTCTGACTTTTCCTAAAACTAAATTGGGCACATTCCCTGAAAATTTCAAGTTCATAACTTTACCAGGGGCGGCTCCAGAGCACTGGGAATTGGGGGGTCCTATTCGTGAAGCGAGTCATTTGGGCGAAGATCACGATGCTGCACCAGTTTTACGAACAGTGAATGAAAGGTATCATGTGATAACATATACAAAGTTATTGTGCATCCTCTTTTGACACGTTTTTGCTATAATAGGCGGATCCAGGCGTCCAAAAAGGAGGGTTATTTTTTACCTCCCAACATAGGTGCCCTGACACCGCCTATGCATGACCAATACAGTTTTAGTCGTTCTCTCATAAGAAAATTGTAACATAACAAGACCATTGCCACCCTTTTTAGAAACAGTACCAACAAAAACCTTATTTACTATACTTTTTGTGTACCCCCAATCTCAATGATCTGTATCCGCCTATGATTTTTGAAAATGCATATTTTTAGGATCCATGTGAATTCCTGGTTCATTCTCTATCGATCGGCAAAAGTTGCGTTAAGATTGGTTCAGAAACCTGGCCGTGATAAACAGTCTAAAATGTATCTGCAATTTGCCCGTTTTTACCCCCCCCCCCTCTACCCCCCTATTGACATTTTTCAATTTTATTTTTCTTAAATGTAGATCTCGTTGAGCGAAATCGAATGCCGTTTGAATTTTGAAAATCGGCCCGTTAGATCTCGAGATATCAAGGGGGGTCGTAAACAGCCCCCCCTGCCACTAATAGGGGGTAGCCAGGAGCCTGCCACTAATAGGGTTAAAACCAAGTCAGCCCAGTTCATTGTTGGCTTGTTCTATCCCATATGTACCCTCAGAATTCAATATTGTTATTCCCTTAGATCTCTGTGGGTAACGGTAATGCTTGCATCTAGGCGATCAAAATCAATTTACATACGCTTTCAATGTGGGTAAGGGCTGCAGTTTTACTCAGTGAATGTCACATTAGCTCCACTATAATCAAATACGTCATCAGCTCCTTTGTGGTAGTGGTTTGTAGCTCAATTCACTACGTACATCCATTTCATATTCTCTTTGATATTTTGGGAGGTCTGTTTCAAGGAAAGTTGTGGTAAGTGGCACTGGCGACGTACGGGTTTGAATTTTTACTACGAGCGTTGTATGTTCAAAGATAAAACCAGTATAGCGCCTTTTGGGGCGACTAACGGAGCGAGCGAGGGGGTGAGTCTTGCACGTGCGAAATTTCGAGGGGGTACCTCCAACTGACTTGTGCACGGCACCCTACTGGCCGGTTTCTAGCGATGTGCCAAATTTGAGCACAATCGGCCCAGCCGTTCTCGAGATCTGGGAGCGGCACCCTGCACGTGCGCACGTGCAAAATGGGTCCCAACTGACTTGTGCACGGCACCCTGCTAACTGGTCCCTAACCGTGTACCAAATTTGAGCGCCATCGGTCCAGCCGTTCTCGAGATCTGGAAACTACCCCTGCACGTGCGCACGTGCAGCAGCACCCCAACTCTGGCACATGGATATGCAGTGCCTAGTGGGTGCCTACCTACATGCCAACTTTCAGCGCAATCGGCATAGTAGTTACCGAGATATTGCAACAATTACAAAACTGACACCTCTTCGTTTTGCACGTGCCACGTGCATAAGGGGTCACCTATATGCATCGGGAATAGTCCAATACTTGGTAGAAGGAATGAAGCTACCCTACAAAAATTACCGCGTGTAAATCGGTCAAGTGGTTGCTGAGATATAAGCCTCGCAAAAACGTCCGCACGGCCGGCCGGCCGGCCGCTCATACTAAGAAATTTCCGTTAATCTAAGGAAAGACTTCGCTCGCTTCGCTCGCTCCGTAACGATATCACTAGGCCAAGATGGCACGTCTGATTACGTTTGTGAAGACAAAAGGCACCAATTATTGTGGTTATATGGCGTTGGTTCCGGAGGGCTCGGGTTCGATTCCCGGTGCCTTCCGACCTCCGCACACGTCCCCAGCGTCCCCAGCCGTGTCACCAGGGGCGGGGTAATCTCTCGCGACAGCCGTGGCCTAATGAAGGATAAGAAAAGGGCCCCTTGGTAACTGAGCAGCATTGGTCTTAGAGGGAGAATAGATGAATAAAATGAAATAAAAATAAATCAAATAGCATCCAGACAGTCTCGGGAGAATACGTCGTCTCCCAGCCGCCAACTGCATAGCCGTCTCACAGTGACAGCTCTGCTGCCAGGCGGCAGATGGTGACTGCTAGAACAAAAGCCAAGGTCACCCAGCGGCTGGGCTCAAAGCTAGTGGTACCTATTGTTTTACTTACATCAGAGTGTATTTTACGTCCTGTGAAATTACATTCTCTCGAAGAGGATTGGAGGGATTATTATGCGCCAGTCTTATGTTTATGAGCGCCACTTAAATGAACGTAGTGGCCTTTCACATGGTCTGGTCATAGACCTCTTTGTACCGAGTATACAGAGGTCATAGACATTGGTCATGTGCCTCTCTATACCTGTATACAGAGTGCCACCGTGATATACCAAACAGGTTAGCACCGAAGTCCAGCAACGCCTCTTATTTCGACAGTCCGTCGAATGACAATGTAAATAGATAGCTGAATCAGAAAATAAATTAACAAGTCAATATCCAAGATCGCAATTTCAGATATGATCAAAACGTCGCTATGTAACACCTCGCACGTTTATGCGTCAAAGACAGAAAAGCAAAGAGAGAAAATCAATAAAACCAAGGTTGTGGGCGCCTCGGTGCGGGTGGATACACTGTCTTAGATAGCCAGACCCGCATCGTAGCAACGAAAACATGCCACTCGGGAAGAGAAGAAAAGAGAAGGAGAGAGAGAGAGAGAGAGAGAGAGAGAGAGAGAGAGAGAGAGAGAGAGAGAGAGAGAGAGGGAGAAAGGGGCAATGTTTTAATTTTTCCTATGTACCGAATTTTGTGACCTGAAATGCTGGCATTTGAAGATTTCAGGGGATATAAGTGTACCAGGAGCCGATGCTGAATTGGGCATCATTGTAGAGTCGCCATTTTTGGTACGGTCGACCACAGTTTGATCGATAGGGAGAGGGACTCTTTATCCACTGGTTATCTTTGCCTAGGCGCTGACAAAAGCAGCCACCTGGTACTGCTAGGCTGTGCCACTAGACTTATTGCGAAGCGGCACTACCTATCCACGCCGTATGGCAGCGGCTCGGGTCGGCGGAAGACCTCCGTTCCCGGTTTTATGATCTGTTCGACGTCATTCTGAGAAGAGTTGGTAGATCTGGGCGTTGCTAGATGTAGATGTCTCGAGCTGGGGGAGGGGGCTCAAAAATATATACGAGTCCCCGGCGGAAAAGTCGGAGGAGAACGTGAGTCCCGTGAGCCCTCCGTGAGCCCCCTGGCTCCCGCACCTATTATATAGTCCCTCCCGATCAGCCTGTAGGCGAGTGCTCCTTTACGCGCTGCCGTTTTACGCTAGCTACGAAAAAGTCTTATGGGGTTGCATGGCCCCGCCCCCTTGGCTTGGCGAGGACTAATGTCCCGAGCTCCCTGTTTCAAATTTGCGCTTTTATATTAGCTGTTTTCTGTTCCTGTTTTGTGACCTGACTATTTATTCAGCTTTGTTTTTGTAACGCTCGGCTCATAATTGAGCAACTTTTCTACAAAGTTGCCGAGTTCAATTAATTTTAAAACTGTTATCCAGAATATTCTTACTCTATTTACACCCTCTGCGGTATCAAGAAGACTGAGAAAGACGTAGCCGGATGTCAGTGCCGTCAATTAAAGGGACTATCCCACCTTCTAAAATGTTGTTAAAACCAGTTAAATTGTGCCCGACTTTATAGATTGGATGACCAGGAACACGGTTCTGGCATTTATTTTTCATTAAACATCTTAGGCTTCCCATATTCCAAACACAAACTTTCAAATATGTGACGTCACAGCCCAAAATTACCTCCTTCCCCAGGCCACATTACTGTCATAAAGCTGATTCTTTTTACTCTGTAGGCACCACAACAAAGTTCAGACCAAGTTTTAAGCGATTTTTCAACGAACAAACCCATTTAAATCAGAATGACTACACGAGGTGACGTCACACTAACGGTCGCTCCATGTTGAAGATAGGGCCTTGTACAAGGCCCATCTTCAAATGAAGGGAACGAATTTCTTCAACACCAAGAGGCCGCGGGGGTTGCAACCTAGATAGATAGTGGTTTCTGAACCTCGCCGCAAACTTGGCTATCTCAACTCAAACCCCATGTTAAAGGTGGGATAGTCCCTTCAAAACGGGACATAATGTATATGCAATGCGCCGTTATCTTGGTGATGATGCAATTGATTGGACTGAGGAAAAACTGTCAACTTGCGCAATGGAAAGGATACAACTAAAATGTACCTATAAAAGTTGGTTTTGCTGTGTTCAGCTTTGAACGGAAAGTAATGAGAATCTTTATGAGAATATTTGAATAGTGGACACTTCATAGATGACAATTTCTAAAGTAAAGAATTACAGGGTGTCCAGAAAAAAACGGATACTATTATTTTTTGCTGTAATTCCGAAAATAAACACCGCACATTTTAAAATGGCACATGCTTGTATTCGCAAAAATATGGCAAAACAGACAGCAGGTGCCACATGGCATGTAATCCCTTTGGTTAGTCGCGGCAGCTCCACGAAGCAGATACTCAATGTGAGCGGCCTTCCGGCGGATCAGCTCCAGCACTAGCACGGTGTGCAGGTGACTGATGGTCATGTTGACCATCTCGGAGGGCAGACAGACAACTTACCAACGACGCATTACAGTGCTCATGAGTTTTGCCAAATCTTGCACTATAAGCACATGAAGTTGGGAAAAAATCGGCACGTGCGTTAATGAATGCGACTTAATTTCCGTAGTATCTTTTTTTCTGGACACCCTGTATATCAATATCATTGCAAAGTAACCACGTATTTCTAGATGATAAAGTAATTGTAGATGCTAAGGCTTACAGGAAATGATCAGATAAAACGTTATTCAGTGCTCTAGCTGCTTGGATTCTTAGACTGCATTGCCTGAGTAAATGTCGCTGTATGGTGTTACGTTACCACAAAAAGTTGATAAATTCATCGCACCGAACATGAGGAAAATGGATTACAACAGCAACCTCCCAGCTCACCCTATGCAGTATGCACATTGCACATCCTTTTATTATTCAACCAACACTGAACACTTCACGAATCATGTAAAGCTCCGACTCAAATTACGATCCGTAACTTCATGCATAAACGCAGAATCTCACGTGCAGTACCTAGAAATCGTCAAAACGTGAGAACGTGACATACCACTACCGACGTCTCCTTTCATGCATGCATGAAATCACGCGCTCATGCATGAAATCAAAACATTGGAATCTCCTTCCAAGCCACTTGTTCTCTTGGAATCCTAGCCTAATAAGGAAGTAATTTCTGGTAGCCTACTAGGGTGTGACCACGTCGTGCCCTTTCCATGACCTCACCATCCTGATTCTCGAGCTGCATTGTTCCCGCTGGAATGTTGTAATAAGGACGAGCGCGTCTTCAGACGTTTGTTTTAGATGACATTCTCTCTGGGACATTTGTAAAGCTTTGAATGTTCCTAAGAATATTTTGTACTGTTACGAGCTCAATATCATTGAAACACTTATGCTTTCTGTCTATTTCATCGGTACTCTCCTGCAATGAAAAAAAAATCGTCGCAAAAGGTATGATAGCTGTTTTCACGAAGGTTACCTGGACACATATTAGTTCCTCTCTCTCTCTCTCTCTCTCTCTCTCTCTCTCTCTCTCTCTCTCTCTCTCTCTCTCTCTCTCTCTCTCTCTCTCTCTCTCTCTCTCTCTCTCTCTCTCTCTCTCTCTCTCTCTCTCTCTCTCTCTCTCTCTCTCTCTCTCTCTCTCTCTCTCTCTCTCTCTCTCTCTCTCTCTCTCTCTCTCTCTCTCTCTCTCTCTCTCTCTCTCTCTCTCTCTCTCTCTCTCTCTTCCACTATTCCATCTGCCTCGACACATAAATGCTTCGTCTTTGACCTATCACCATTCTAAACTAGAACAGGGATCATTAATTGTAAGGATCAATTATAAACGTTTAATGACTACGGTAAGATAGGACAGGTCTATTATGTCAATATGGTCCTATCTGGAACGACGATCAATCTTTGTTAGATGTCAAAGCAACAGCACAAGCGGCGCTATTGATCTTAATGTTATGACGTCATAAAACAATGATGTCATCGACCAGTGATACTTCCTGCTATTGGTCACTTAACAGAAACTAGCGCGAGATTACCATCTGGATCTCATCTGAGATCACAATTTGAGATTACCATCTGGATCTCACGCGCGAGTTTAATGAGCAGTAAGCATGAGAGGACAGTTTAACATTAACCCGCGCCCCACTGGGGGGGGGGGCTATTTATAGCCCCCCTCCCGTTTTTCTGCAATAACTTCCAAACCGCTTGGCGTATCGACGCCAAGCTTTCAGTACCTTCGGCTGCATCAATTTGACACCTTGTGTTAAAATTTGAACTTCGTACCTACCATAGGTCGGCCGGAAGTGACGTCAGAGTGACGTCATGTTCGGCCGATTTCGACGCAAAACATTGAACCACGGCAATCGCTCCCAAGAGCTCAGTTTTTAAGCTAGATCCAATTTCTTTGCACGAGAGGACTCAAAATAGACTGCGCTATCTAACTGCTATCTCGGATTTTCGAAATTTTGAAAATTTTGAAAATTTTATAAAATAAAATTCAAAATTTATATTTTTACACTTTTTTCAAATTTTTTTTGACTCTTCGAAAAAACCGGAATATATGTGATAGAACGCATTATTATGACTAACTCTAGCAAGTTTTAGCTAAATATCTTCAAAAATGGCCAAGTTATTCGCATTATTGCAAAAAATTAACAATTATTAATTTTTCAAATCAATTTTTCAGCACGAATTTGACATCGTACGCCAATATAAATAGCACCATCGTGTTCCTGAGCTCAAACTGCACCCAATAGACACCTTTTTTTGTTGAAAAATTTTAACTTCAAAATTTGACCTGTTTTGACCTGAAAGTGACCTGACCTAAGCTAAATTTGACTCAAAATGACCTCGAATGACACAGACGACATCAAATTCGAAATGTTTGGCCTAAATGGACCATAAAACATGTGTCACGTGACCGACGGATGATATAATATTTTCGTGACCTGTGATGACCTGACCTTGACCTGAAAATCAAAGTACAAGTTTGGTACCCTCAGAGTATCTAGAGCATCTGTTCACGAGTGTGTGAACCAAAAATGAGCCTGATCTGACTTGTAAGACGGCGGCCAGAGCCCAAAACGTGAAGAAGCCAAAATGCTAATAATTTTTACTTTGACCTGACCTGTGACGTCATCGTTGACCTCGAGGTCAATGAAATCAGATTTCGCTCGACAGTTTTTCCGGGGCTATCAGACACCGTTTGAATTTTGACGATCGGCCCAGTAGTTTCGGAGTTAGGAGGGGGGGCTATGAATAGCCCCCCCCCCCCCCAGTACGGCGTGTTATACGCAGACCCCAGTGGGGCGCGGGTTAATGAAGCTGGGTCGTGACGCCTAAATACGATAGCTACACTTTTTAGTAGGTAACAATAAAATCATTCGAAAAGGCTGGTGATGTTAATTCTAAATGCTTTTAGTGAAGGAAATGTCTTTTTCTTCTTCCATTTGCGACCTTGTTTTTAAAATTCTAATGAATGCTAGTGTATACAAAGAACATTCCAACTCTACCGTCTCTAAAAATGTACAACGATTTTTCAACATTTCCATCGAACTGGCTTCATAATGGACGACAACTCTGGCCTTAACCATCGCCGGACCAATTGGTTTTCTACATACGCGTCGGCCGATGGGGGGGCTGGTACTAATACGACCCCGTCGCCATTTTGCCAATGGTGGAGCTAGAGCGTCGCGATAAAAACGAGCGTGTGCGCCGTTACGAGACGCAGCGACTGGTACCCGATTTAAAGGTCTCAGATCAACCGGTGACCTCTGAGGTCAGGTCAAATGACCAAAGGTCCTGGTTCAGTTTTTCATAAATATCTTCGCAAAAAACGGTCGCAGAGCCGCGATTTGTGTAGCATCGTGTTCGTTACGCTAAGGCGCGTCGAATGGTATACTTTTTGTTAAGGTGAGGTCAATTTGAGGTGTTCACCCCGGGGCAAGGTCAGATCAGCGCCCCCCGGTCACGAAGTTGGTCGAAGGTCATGTTGTATACCATTCGATTCGGCAGGTCTTCCTGAGTCCTTTGGCGGGTTTCCCGACTCGCTAGCTCAATTTAATCGGGAGTTATTGACGAAAACTCTTATGACCCACATGGCGTATAAATGATGTCACACTAAGTCAACAATGCAAAAATGAAGCATCAGACCTTGTAAAGAGTTCAATAAATCACGATTTCGTGTGCTTGAGATAGTTTGAGATCGTTCCCGGCGCTAAAACAGCAGTTTACATTTTTTCCCTTTGACTTTGGTCACATCACGTGACCGACCTGACCTCATGTGTCCTTTAGGAAAAATCCGAGATATATAACATGTGATAACTCTGGAGGATACAGCATCCTGCAAGTTTCATCTCCCTCTGAAAGCTCCTCTGGCACTGAGGGCGCCGCGAAGTTGCGACATCTGAAGACCATGCAGAGGTTCGATTATGACCTTATGGATCAGTGGCCTGACCTGACCTAAAAATGCGGTTGGTGTCAAAAACTTCGGCTTGGATCAAAGGTCAGGTATGCCAAGTTTCAGCCCTCTAGCGCGTTGTGCTCGGAGCTATCGCGAAAAACATGTGTGTGTGGGGGAGGGGGGGCATCTGCCTCCCCCTCGGCCGGCGAGGGTTAAACTTGTGAATGTGAAATGAAAATGGCAGTGTTGAGACATTTTCCCTTTGCAGCGAAGTCCCAACCGTCGCTGTAATATAAACCAAGCCAAAACACAGCCCCCAGTCAACGCAGCGCTGAAGGTCGTTTCTCAGTCGTTTATCAAAGGAAGAACAACCACTACCAAACTCCACAACCAAATTTAGTCGATTATAGTACCCGTTTATAGCAAATCTCATTATCACTGCCAAATAAATCGGGCTGGACTTTCGAGCGTCCCTGGATAACCGTTTTTGGTCTGGCAGCGCAGGCCATAGTAACGGCACGTAATTGTTTTTGGGCTGTCGGAAATACATCCCCCAGTAATTCAATATGCCAGTGGCGTAATAATGTATGCTGCCCGTTCAGTGACATCATTAAATGATTCGCAGCGGTTAGTGGCTTGTGACCGACAAGCCGCCTCTAGCTCTGTAACTTTGGAAAACACGTATAATGTGCTAGTGTATGTAGTAACTTAGTAGTAGCGTAGCCACTACTGAGTACGGGACTCATCGCATTGTGTAAATGCAATTCCTGCTATCATTTCAAAATGCCAATTGAAACTGTATTACGCTTAAATTTCCTTATTCAGTATTTAATTCTATTCATATATCCGTACTCCATTGGTATGGTAATAAACTGTGATGGAAAATACCGGGAGCCTGAACTGAATGGCTCGACTAACAAATGGTAGTTGATTTTCTACTATAGACTAACGATAAAATTTAACAAGAGCTGCAGCATTGCCCGTTGCAATAATCGAGTCATCCTGTCCTGACTCTCTTTGTTATGACGCCTTCGTTCAACTAGTATGCAGCATAACCTTCATCTGTCTTCTATCTGTCTTTTGCAGATATCATCTTATGCTTGGAACCGACTCCTTTTCAACCAAGCCGACCTGGCGCGGGTGACCGCCACGAGACCACGACTACGGCACCCCAAACAGATCGTCGAGCACATCCGCGGACTCCCGGAGCGCCCCGCCAACTACCCTGGCGTCCGCATAGCACGACCCCGAAGTCAGACGACTCCGAACTCCGGCGGTCACGACCCACGCGGCCTCGCAGGAAGAAATGAACCTCTCGGAGTTCCCAATACCCTCAGCAGAAGTGTGGGTCAAACCACAGCCGGTACCGGACTGGGCGCACCTCAGCATGGCGGTTTATCTGGCAGTTGTAGGCACCATCGGTTGCCTAGGCAACGCGCTCGTGCTCTACGTCTTCCTAAAGTGAGTACCATTGTGAGGGTGTAATGAGGTGATTAGATGGGACAATGTAATCGGTGCTTTAATTTTGCTTGTAAAGTTCTTGTCAAAGCACATGCAATGTCGAGTTTACGCTTATGGAACGCTGACGTCTACTCTAATGACCTTGAGAAACAGTATTAATAGTCTAAGCAAATATTGCTTCTGCTATTCATTTATGTTGCCGATTTTCACAACAGGACCTTTGCTTTGATTTAGCTCGATTGATTCAAGGTTGCTGCATTTTCTAGATATCGCGTGTCGTGAAAGCGGCTAATATTTATAATTTCTGTCGAAAACAATGCTAACAATACCAAATTACCAGTGACCCCTTCGAAATAAGCCCAAATTAACCAAGTCTCGCTTAGTTCCATCAGCCCAAATCAGCCAAGTTTCAATCCGCTCCAAGGCGTTGCATCTCCAGGGAACTTAAAACTCAAGGTCCTATAAGTTAACCCTCCGAGTGCTTGGCATTTTCTAAACATAAGAATCTCATTTCCATGAGAAATACCTCCCGATGAGATGACGCGGTAACTGAGATTAGTTCGTGAAACAGAATCTCTAAAACCGAGGGGAGCCATTACTGTGAAATCCGACCACACACTGTGCTGGAAAACTTTGCCGGACCACAACTCAGTGAGAACTACAGACGGGATGACCACCCGAAAATAGCTTCAAAGTGACCTCGCCAGGTGATGGTGCCAACAATTTACCTAGCGTCATCCTCACAGCTGAATTATACGTCATGCATAGCTTACGCTGGATGTAAATGTTCTCATGATTATGTATTCATGAAGTAAACATAAATGACATTTATAACGCTCTGTAATTTATGACACTGCGGTAAAAGCTATACAAGGACATGCTTATTTGCTTTAGCAATATCTTTTTAATTTCTCAAACTCAATTTTCTTAGGGAGGCAGAAAAAGCTGTCACCATAACTCATGTAATGGTAAACAATCTAAACATAGCTCATGTCTTTGGCTCATGCTTTCTCAGAAACTCAATACTAAGTGCCCACAAGCATTGCCGGAGTGTACTGACAGGTATATTGGCAATGCCTGTTGAGACCATCGCTCCCTGACCGCTGAACATTGCCAGATTCTGGGGCCCAATGTCCCCACTCAGAGTTACTGGCAGATCCATCCATCCATTTGCCTTTGTCACGAGCCCATCAGACGTTTACATCTGCATCTATTCGTATGCATTTTCCCGCCAAAAATGGTGACAGGGCTGTTATTGATATGCTAGATTGGAGTCGAGATTGTTGATTGATTCGGTAGTTGAGATTATCGTCCTGTCTCCTCTCCTTCCATTTCCCTGTCTGCATCATCCTCTCTCTCTCCCTCTCTCCCTCTCTCTCTCTCCCTCTCACTCTCTCTTTCTCTCTCTCTCTCTCTCTCTCTCTCTCTCTCTCTCTCTCTCTCTCTCTCTCTCTCTCTCTCTCACTCTCTCTCTCCATCCTCTCCATCTCTTTTCCCTCAGTCTCTTTCGTTCTTTTTATCTCCTTTCATTACTTTTGACAGGCAGAACTTAGTTGATGACAACTGCTTACTGCTGCTACACTTCAAAAATCAAATCGTTTCCAGCCAGCTGTTCGAAAGATAACGATAAATCTAGGGAGCATTTGTCTCATGTCTATCCTACAAAAGTCAAAATTAGTATGGCTCTATTTTTAACGGCGGTTCTTATAAGAAAATGGCTCATTTCGAAACCCATAAAGACAGTGTGCAGTATTTTTATGCTCACCACCAGCCTAACACCTTCGTCAAACACATAAGTTTCTTGCACTGCCCAAAAAAAGTACTTGTATGTTTGCCGGTCTTGCATTATATGGTTTATCTGTTTCAGACCTCAGTTTTTTAGTAACATTTTCATATTGCACTCAGCGAAAGAATTATCGTTTAGTGATTTACTGTTGCAATTATTCATGCAGAGCCGGAAATACTTTCGACACTATCAAATGCGTCCATTCTGGCCAGCACTTTCGTTGCGGAAATCTTCCACAGTCATTTTCACTTCCACTAAGTAATGGCCCGAGACACGCCATCTGTAGCACACATTAGGTCGCCATAGCAACCTGTGCCGGCTGGCTGGTTGCCATAACAACCTGTCACCGGCGGACGCCTGCTTGTGACACTCTGGCTAACCTCGCTGGCGAGGCTTGAGAGGGTAAATAAACACTTTTCTGGCTCACTGAAAGGAACAAATACCTGACCCCTTGGCTCTTGGCTGCTCTATATTCGGTTGTCCGTGCGCGATCGTAGCTCATATAAGATTCACTCAAAACCGGACTGCATGCCTCGTAGGTACTTATATTGTCTATTTATTTCCATGTTGTCTGATTCGCGCGCGCGCGCCTCTCTCTCTCTCTCTCTCTCTCTCTCTCTCTCTCTCTCTCTCTCTCTCTCTCTGTCTCTCTCTCTCTCTCTCTCTCTCTCTCTCTCTCTCTCTCTCTCTCTCTCTCTCTGTCTCTCTCTCTCTCTCTCTCTCTCTCTCTCTCTCTCTCTCTCTCTCTCTCTCTCTCTCTCTCTCTCTCTCTCTCTCTTGTTTATTATACTCTCCTCCTCCTTCCTGCTCCTTCCCTTCGTGCTCGTTCCCTGTATGTTTTTCTCTTACACACAACTTCTCCCTTCCTCACCTCTTCCACCTAACTTATGCTTAGACCGGCGGTGGTTTCACGATTGTTGAGCTGACTTGAACAACAGCGATTCAAGTCACAATTAATATCAATTCTATTTAATCACAATTCTTGTGATTAACACTAAATAGTGTGAGTAACACATAATAGCACTAAGTAGCACTAAAGCACTAAATAAAGAGGGTAAGAGTCTGAGTAAGCACGGTGAGCAGCTGCTAGGTAAGAAGCAGTGAGTTGGGTGAGTTAGATGAGCAGTGCAGCAGGGGTTCACTGAGATTATGGGCCGCGAAAGAAAAATGTTATACTTATTCTTACGGTCGTATTTCTAACATACAATTGATCGGGGGTTGTTCACTTGGCTTTAATAAGCATCCAGTGGTAAGATATTTGCACTGTGTGACTTACGGTGGTGTAGTGACACAAAGGCCACCAGATAAACGCTTCTTATTGAACTCCTAACTGCTCACGTTCATCGGAAGACCTTCAATGAAGCTGCCTATTCTTTTTGCTTCGAAAGTAACCAGAAATACTTGGGGAAAAAAACAATTTCCGTGACTTTCTCTCATATTCGGATCAATCCAATATTATCTCTCGTCAGAGATTTTGAGTTATAATTTGATGTAAAATTGAAACAATGTTACGTCCTGTAACTGGGCCCTACCATGTGTAATAACATCAAAAGAGGACATATGATGAGTCAGCGTACCGTGACACACATCCATTTGTCAGTGAAGACACACCCAATGAGGACACTGTTGGGCCAGGCGAATTACCAGCGACATAACGCATATAGGGCGCGTTATACGTGTGCTGCGTGATCCATTAGGAGCAAGAGAAACGACGCAGATGAAACGGCCGGGGATTTATGAGGCCTGTCAAACGAGCCGCAGCCAAACGAATGTGTTTTAGGAAACAGGCACAGTCACGTGCAGTGTGGAGAAAGGATATTTCAGTGCACAAGAGTTGTAATGAAGGGCAAGTTGGGTGACGCGAACACATTGTACATAGGTGTTCTGCTGTAACTTGGAAAGATTTATTGATTACAATACATATAATACAATACATTGATAACAAATGCACGTATTTTATTTTATGATGTTGCAACATTTTAATTCCGACTTCACGTACTGAAAAAACACTTACGCAGCTACTTTGGCAATGCATCCTCCCAGTGGCGTATCCAGGGGGGAGGCCAAGAGGCCATGGCCTCCCCCTTTGGCATCAAACATGCAAGTGGGCCCTTTGGGTTACTTGAGTGCAGTGACGTACCCCAGGGGGGCCATGGGGGCCCTGAGGGGCGCCCTGGTGACCAGTGGGACCTGAGGGGCCCCTGGTTACCTGAGTGGCCCCTGGTTATCTGAGGGGCCCCTGGTTACCTGAGTGGCCCCTGGTTATCTCAGGGGCCCCTGGTTATCTGAGGGGCCCCTGGTTATCTGAGAGGCCCCTGGTTATCTTAGGGGCCCCTGGTTATCTGAGGGGCCCTGGTTACCTGATTGGTCCCTGGTTATCTGAAGGACTCCTGGTTACCTGAGGGGCCCCTGGTTTCCTGAGGGGCCACTGCTTACCTGAGGGGCTCCTGATTACCTAAGGGGCCCGTGATTGCCTGAGAGTCCCTGATTATCTGAGAGGCCCCTGGTTAGCAGTGGGGCCTCTTGGTATATGAGGGCCCCTGGTTATCTGAGGGGCCCCTGGTTACCTGAGGGGCCCCTAGTTATCTAAGGGGCCCCTAGCTACCTGAGGGGCCCCTGATCCCCTGGGTGACCCCTGGCGAGTGATCTGAAGAAACCCTGGTCACCTGAAGGGCCTATGTTTACCCAGGGATTACCTGGTTATATGAAGGGCCCCTGCAGTCATATAAAGGCCCTTAGTTACCCGTAGAGCCCCTGGTATAACCGTCCCCTGGTTATCAGAGGGTCCCCTGGTCACCAGGTGGGCCCCTGGTCAATTGAAAGACCCCTGGTCACCTGAGACGCCCCTGGTTACCTGAACGGCCCGTAATCACTCGGATTCAATGGTAACGCCTAAGTGATGGCCCCCACCAGTGTCTCTAAGCCTTAAGGCCCTCACAACGGCGCCTGCGAGGATCCCACACCAGCGCATCTGACGGCCTTTCACGACACCTCTGAGGGACTAACACAGGTGACACTGAGGCGCTCGCTCGCTTCACTTCCTCATGAAATACCGTGCATTTTATGCATTCTTCTCAAGCAAAAAAAAAGAAGATATTTTTACAGGTGCCAATTTTGCACATTTTCTCAGGGCGTAGACAGACAGACAGACAGACAGACAGACAGACAGACAGAGGGGCCCGTCTGCAAGGGGGACCGGACCCACTGTGCCCAATCCCCTCATCGAAAGGCTCTGGATACGCCCCTGCCTGGGTTGACAGCGGCATCCGGGTGACCCGTGGGCCCCTTTGAGAGCAGGCAGCCCCCTCCTGGGCGAAATCCTGAGTACGTGCCTGCTTGAGTGTCCCAAGAGAAACGACCTTCAGGGCCTCATCCAAAGTACTGGCCCAAGCATAAAGTCAAACTGCGTCAAACTATCTTAAAATGCCATTTGATGGCCGCACCCAGAGGCTAGCGTGGGCCCTCGCTTTGGCGGCCATAAAGAAGCTTAGACTCGAGCGTGGGATCCTTTGACGCTGTGTAGAACCCTAAGGAGCCAGCGCTCAGCCCTCTAAGGCCAGCGTGGGGCCCTCTAAGGCCATTTTGGGGTCATCTAAGGCCAGTGTGGGGCCTTCTAATACGTCTATGTCCAGCGTGGGGTCTTTTAAGCCTCAGACATGAGACTCAGACATGGGGCCTTCTTAGGTCAGATTGAGGCCCATTGGCCACCGAGACTAGCTTGGGGCCCTCTGAAGACAATGTGGAGCCCTTTTAGGCCAGTGTGGGGCACTCTGTGACCAGCGTGAACCCCCTGAGGCCAGCGTGGGGCCATCTGTCATCTGACTTAAGACTTTCGGAGGCTGGTGCTGGGCCCTCAGAAGCCAGCGCGGGCCTTGATAGGCTGGCATCGGGCCAATAGAGGCCACCTCGAGGGCCTCGGCAGCTACTTTTCAGATCTTATGCATGTTTGGGCCCCCTTAGGTAGGAGTGGCCCTTAAAGGCCGGCGCGGGACCCTCAGCTGGGGCATCATGGGCTTCTAGAGACCGGCGTGGGTTCGAAGGCGACATAGGGTCGTCAGATTGACTCAAAGACTTCCAAGAGCCAGCGGGAGGGGGGGGGGGTCAGCCATAGCATGGGTCTCCTGAGGCCATTATGGGGCCCGGAGGCCAGCGTGGTTCACTCTGTTGCCGGTTTGGGGCTTTCAGAGGCCAGAATGGGCATTCAGAGGTCGGAGTGAGGCCAATGTGGGCGACATAGAGCCATCAGAGTCTAGATCAGAGCTCAACCCGAGTCGGGCCCTTCTAAAGGGGTATCAGCCCTCAACCAGGCACCAGCGCAAGACACTAAGAGATTAACATCTTCCCTTTGAAAAATATTACAATCTTAAAAAATTGACAAAACATTTTGCTTTTGATAATCTTTAGTGGTCCCGGCGACGACCAAAGCAAAAAAAAAACTGTATGCCTACTGCCGAAATAAATTGTACACTACGTACAGAGCTATCGATATTGATGGCTTTTTCACGTTTTTTTTTTCTTTTTTAGATTGCCGAGTGTGCCTAAAAAGGCTCCCTTACATGGTGAAAGTGGCAAAGAACCGCACCTGGGCGTGGGTTAAGTACGCCACTGCTGGGGCCCCTAAGGTAAGGGTGGGGCCCCTTGAGCAGGTTTGGCCTCCCCCTTTTCAAGATCCTGGATACGCCACTGCCCTCCTAATCAAACAAATGATGGTAGCAAACACCCTTCAGCCTGCTGGCCAAATTATAAAACTCAATAGTCAATATGGAACACCCACCCAGCCTTTTTAAATGCTCTGATGCCCTGGACGGTATGAGAGATTATTTCGGTCAAGGCTAGCCGCGCTGGCTTTGCGGTGCGTATGAGGCCATTTGTCAGACCGTAATTTCGGTGATGGAGATGGGGTTCGACAATAAGCAGCAAACGAGCTCCGTGATCCGCATGTCTCCGGGGTTTGTCGGAGCAGACAGGCTGTCTCCTCACCGCGAGGACAATGTTAAAGAGGGAAGCTGGAGTTGAAGGAAAGTTGCAGGCAAATAGAAGGATGTTAAAAGACGTAAGTCCAATTTATAAGGGAGTTTAAGATTAAACGAAGAAAGTTAAAGTAATGAAGAATTTAAACAGAGAGGCAGGGAAGTGATGAAGGGAATCGAGACGGAAAAGTTTCTGCAAATAAGCGTTCTTCCACCGTAATTTCGCTAGACTCGTCCGGAGCACCAGTGTAGCGATATGTCAAGGCCATCCCTGCGGGCGCCAATAATCAATTGCGAAGCCTCTTATTTGCCTACATCGGCGAAATTAAGCTCTCCGTATGGCGGCTTTGCGCCGACGCTGCCGATCACATTGACGTCTTGTTTGCTCTCCAAGTGACTTTGTTGTAAGGCTTGCACATTTGCGGAATTGTGTATGCCTACGTTATACGTTAGCAGCGAGCATGTTTCCCGATGGTGCGGTATATCCCGCGCATAAATAATATTGATAAAAGGAATAATCACATAAGAACTGACACAGAAAGTTACAGAAGAAGTCAGCTTTATATAAGATCAACTTCCGGATATTAAATGCATTTGTAAGGTGTCATCAATTTAAAAGAACTTCTAAATAGCATGCCTGAAACACCAAACGCCAAAATGGATTCGGTTTGCTATTGGTAAAACGGACGAGACGCAACAGTCAACACAACTTATCAGAACCCTACGTACTGCTTTAAAATAGATGCCCAATTGACACGCATCATTCGTACTAGAGATGTCAATCGGATGCCAACTTTTTGGTATACCGATACCAAACGGATACCAACTTGGTATTTTGTATTTCAATCCTAATGTTTTTGGTATTTTGGTGGCATTATGAATCTTTGCTTATGTATAAGAGGCTGGGAATTTGGTAATAAGTTGGTATTTCCCTGATATTCCCAAGTTGGGTCGAATTCGGTATTTTCTCATGGTTTGGGTTGGTATTTGGTTTGGTATCGGTATCCTGATTTCCTGTAATTGACATCACTAATTCGTACCCGCAGGTACCTGAGACGCCGGAGCCAGGAGACAACCTTCATCACCAATATGGCCGTCAGTGACCTCCTGTGCTCGGTACTACACTTTATGCCAGTGTACAGCTCCGTGCGACACCGGTGGGCCTTCTCAAAGCTGGGTAAGTGAGGGGCCGTATTAGAGCTGGGTGAGTACGGGGGCCTCAAAGCTGGGTGAGTGTGGGGCCTTCTCAAAGCTGGGTGAGTTCGCGGGCCGTATTAAAGCTGGGTGAGTGCGGGGGCCTTCTCAAGGCTGGTTGAGTAAGCTGCTTATTATCACAGCTAGGTGAGTCGTTACCTTGTTCACTCTATGCCAGTGTATAGTCTCGGTAAGACGTCGATGGACTTTCTCGAAGGTGTGTCGGTGAGTCTTTTCTACGCAAGTTGAGTCGTGGGATTTCTAAAAACTGGGGGGAAGGGTTTTATAGGCCTTGTATAGTGGGTCTTCACTGACCTGGGTGGGTCCTTGGGTCATCTCAAAATTGGATGAGCAGTTCTTTAAAGCTGGATGAGTCCGTGGGCCTCCATAGATCCTGGTGAGTGGAGACTGCCTTCTTCAAAAGCAAATAATGCGATCGGAGTTTCCTGGAATTTGTACCTCCGCTTCGTTATCCCTTGTTCAGCTCAGAGCCATTGTTTGATGCAGTTACGCTTTCCTGAACCTTTTTGTTGCAAGCTTGCGTCAGCCAATGATCTTACATTTGCTTTCTTCTGAACTACATGGACCAAGCACGCTGATTGTGGAACTTACCCAGACTCAATACGTCAGGTGACATTTTTTCGATGATGTACTGATCACTATGATAATATAGTCTTTTTCTCAGGACTTAATGAGAAATCGGACATCTTTAAATTTGGTTTGTTGGTTGTATGACAGGCAAACTTGTACTGTTTCGAAGATTTAGTTTGGTTCACTCTTTGTTCTTGTATGGGCACGCTCCTTTGATTTATTACTAAGTTCGAAGTGCTAAGTGCAAATACATACAAAATGTTGAATGGTTGAATGGACCACCGCATCGGACAATCCCTAACCGTAATAAATGCGTTTGTTTGTCTTTTTTATTTGCGTTAGATGACGTTACATCGGGAGTGATATGTGGTCAAACTTTGTACATTCATCTTGTTTTATCGAGAGACTCCGCCGCACTCCCGATCCCAAACAGGGAAATTGACGCAGTGAACGGAACGCTGGCTGTGACGTAAGCACATCCAACAACGCCATTGTCTGCAGACATTGCTGCTTCACGCTACATGAGACCTCACCCCTGCAAAGCCCTGACCGTCTCAGTCGTCTGATGACTCGACCCATGACGCCGCTGTCTGAAGGCCCTCCAAGAGCCCATCCGATTCGCCGCCCGTTCAGTTCCATCTGCCTGGAATCGCCTGGCGGTGGAGGCGTCATTTTCTTGGCCCGTGATGTCATCAGTGGGGATCTGCCGACTGCGGCGAGCTGTGACGATCCCCTTATCACCCCCTCCTCTGATCACCCCGATCACCCCCTAAGTCATCATCCCTCAGGTCATGACTAGGCATCATCATCAATCGGGACTGCCGAGAACGAATAAAATGATGCGTTTTTTGTGTGTTGTTGTGCCAGATACAGAAATCTGCTCGTCGTGGGTTATCGGATGTTCCATATTAGCATTTACGTGGAATGGACGCGGAAAGGGCGTTCAGAATATGATGAAAGCCTCTTTATTGCGACATTGTGATACCACAGGAAGCGTCGTTTGTCACTGAATGGATCCAATCATCTTAATGAGGTTTCGATATATTGCCTCCAATGCTAGACCGAATAAATGCTTCCGAGATTTTCTTCTGAGCGGTGTTACATAAGAGGCACCAATACCATCCACGGACAAATTTCCAGTGAACTGTTCAGTTGAGTGAGCAATGAGTGTTTCAGGAAATGTAGCGCCGACGTCGTCTGTTGGAAATGGGTCAATCAAGTACATAAACAAGAGATCAGACAGCGTTATAAGATAACAGGACATGCATAAAACGAGTCAGACGCATTGGTTATTTTGCAAGTCATGTATGTGTTGCGTTGCATTCGAGAAACAGCAACATTTATCTCACTGATTGGATGTTTTGCATACGCAATCGGTTTGTTTTTATCGGTTAAATAATTTGTCAAGTTCCGTAGGGAATCTCCTATATTTATATGTGAAGTACCGTTTAAACCCAGTCGGTCCCATACGATAAAGGAAGGGATAAAGGAAGGATAAAGGATAACGAGACAAACTATTGACATAGTTTTACCACCACTTGCACGTTATTTTCTTGGCTTTTTTAACCCTCGCCCGTATTGGTGTTTTTCCAGCCGCGAACGTATAAGGGGGGGGGTCCGTTGGACCCCCCCCCTTGCCGTTTCGCCCCTGATTGATCTAGAGCTTCGCGGAAAAAACGAGCGTGTTGCCCGTGACAAGAGGAAGCCGATGATACCCAATTTTAAGGTCCTAGGTCATTGGTTGACCTTGCAGGTCAGGTCAATGACCCAAAAGGTGGGAAAATCGGGACCTGTTAGAACGTCGTAAAGTGTGGCTGCTATGGGGTTTTTCGGGGTGCTGATCACGAATATCATGTTAGTTTTGATCACAGATGATGTCTTCATGTATTTAGGCCAGGTCGGGTCAGGTCAGGTCAGGTCAACCAGTAAGGGTATTCGTAGTAGGTGGCAACCGCCTCTGACAGCTTCGTAACATGTTACGAAGGCACCAAAACTACTTCGTAATTGTTCATATGGTTGCGAAATTCGAATTCAGCTCCAAAAACTGACCTAGAAACATGTAAAATTCGAAAAAGTGAACCGAGGTCATCAAAGGTCAATGACCTGACCTGACCTTCAGGTGACCTTGACATCCACCCTAATGCATGGGGGCAACATCATATCACATGTTTGAACGCTTGAAACCACGAAAAGACTGCAAACGCGCGGCTAATGCGAGCCGACATACGACGAATCGCGATTCCGGCCAAACATGGTCTCGAAAAGTAGGTCACAGGTCAAAGGTCATTAAGGTCAGGGTCATGAAATTTTCAGGGTAGGTGTGAAATTGATGAACGCGAGGGTACTGAAAGTTTCGTCGCGATCGGCCGCTTTTTACGCGAGTTATTCGCAAAAACCATGGGGGGGGGGTCCGTTCGACCCCCCCCCCCCCTATACGGGCGAGGGTTAATCAAGAAGATGCCCAAACCAGGGGCGGATCCAGAAAATCTCCAAGGGAGGGGCCATTAGAAACCAGGAGGCCCCCATCCATAATCCCACCTGTTGGAGGCCCCATCTTCCCACTTGTTGGCCCCCCCCCCAAAAAAACTGCGTCTATTGAGCTTATCTAGCTCACTGTGCAGGCTTGGAGGCCCTCTGTGCAGGTTAGGAGGCCCTGTAAAAGTGGTCATCTCTGTGAGTATAAGAGACCTCCAAGTTATGAAAAGCTTTACCAATCTTCTAACAAAGAAGTCTTCTCAGCTAGTCTTCTAAGAAATAACTAAGTGGGTAGGTTAAAAAAAACTCATCGGATTTCGGCCACTTTATTTTCAGGAGGCCCCCTTTTCAGCTTTTTAACTTTTTATTTTATTTTTGAAAAAAAATCGGCCAAGGGGGGCCATGGCCCCCATGGCCCCCCCCCCTTGTATCCGCGCCTGGCCCAAACGATGCTGCCATGGCTTGTCTTCTGACCTTGATTCCACCTATAAACTTTTAAACATCTGATCTTTGCGCCTGGTGCTGCAGGCGTGACCTGAACGCTGCTGATTTGCAAGGATGACCTTGACGACATTGCCGCAGGCTGTGACTTTGCCCTTGCTGCTGTCGGGTGTAACATTTGACCTTTACGCGGTCGAAGATCTTGACCTTGCTGCTTCTGGGTGTGGCCTTTGACCTCGTTGCCACAGGATGTGACGTTGACCCCCTCCTACCATCTCTGCGCGGTTGGTGACCTTGACCTCTCTGCCGCAGGCGGTGACCTTGACCCTCCTACCTCATATACGCGGTAGGTGACCTTGACCTCCTCGTTTCAGCAGGTTTCGCTTTGAACCCGTTGCCTCAGGCAACGGTAGCCTTTGACCTGTACGCAGTCGGTAACCTTATCGCCTTGTTACCACATGTAGTGACCATTGACCCCATTGCCACCGCAGGATGTGACCTTGACCCCGTATTACCACATGTTGTGACCATTGACCCCCTCGCCACCCTATGTTGTGACCTTGACATCTTTTTTACCACAGGGTGTGACCTGTACGCGGCCGGTGTCGGCCTCTGCGGGCTGGTCTCCATCCTCACCCTGGCCTGTATCGCACTGGAGCGGTGTTTGGTGATTCGCAGAGGTCGCAGCCGACTCTGTATCTCCGGACCGCTCAGCCGCACCAAGTCACGACGGGTCAGTGCCAGCGGCGCAGCCAGGGTGGGAAAGTAGGGGGGTCAGTGCCAGAGGCGCAGCCAGGGTGGGAAAATAGGGGTGTCAGTGGCAGAGGCGTGGTCAGGATGGGAAAGAGGGTTAAAGATGGGAAGGAGGGTTAATTAACTTTGTCAATTTAAAGCACTTGGCAGATTTCATTGGTGTTCATAAACTGGCATTTTTTCCTCCTGAAGGCTTCACAAGTGTATTGATGGTACACTGCTGTCTGTGGAATGCCTGTGGTATGGATGATGCAACTTTTTCTGTCTTATGTGGATTTGTGGTCCCATTGCTAGATGACTTTGGAGTAAAGATGCATGTATTCATGCAATACAAAATACCTGTGGGCATTTTCCTGCTCACACTGCCATTGCGCTATTGGTGTGACGTAGGACTATGTGAGTACATGTGAGCGTGAATGAGAGTGTGAAGCTTGAATAAGCTTAGCCCCAGAAATGGAGCTTTTTAAACTTGTGACACCACAGGTATATTGATGTGCATTTCTCCAGTGCACCTTACCTAAATTCTGGAGAGGCCTGTCAAAAACTGCCAGCAAAGTGGCAATGAAAAACTGACAGGAATTATATGGATAATACTTTATCCATATCATATGGCTGCATTATTTCAGCAGTGCAAGCTGTTAGCTCAACAGACTTCAGCTGATACCTAGTAATGGAGAGTCGCCATCCACTTGGACATACTAATCCGAACCCAGACTTGAAGCTGACTGCAGCATTGATGTGCCTTAATATTATTTGTGGAACTTTGGGAATGCCATACATGTTACCACTGTTTGCTGCCATGAAGCTAGTGTTCTGACATCACTTTGATATGCAAATCAGGCAACTCTGCCTGTTTTTACCCATGCCTTGCAAGCTTGCTAATGCCCATGCTTGCTGCTATTGGTCATGCACACTGACTAAACTCATATTGCCATATTACCCAACATGGTAAACATGTTGCCATGTTACCCTTTGTACTCAATATCACTTACTGTATCCATGTAACCCATGCACTGATCACCTATAGGCTATATTAACCTATTCCAGACATAACTAGTTAAATACCATATTTAACTTACCTACCATATAGGTATGCAAGCATACTATGCTTACTCTAGCTCTGTGCTGACATTGTTTCCACTCCTACAATGTGTTTGGATTGTGTAAGCAAATAACTTAAAAACTAAGGAAGTACTTCATGAATGGTAATTGTGACTGTTTTGGCTCCTAAACTCAAGTGGATGTTACATGTAACATCAACATGGGAATGTTTTATTGCTTTCTCAAATAAGCATAATTGTTTGGTGATCCAATTAGCAGTAATTACAGCTCTCTTACTACCGAGGGTCAAGTTGAAATACCCTCAATCATAAATGATATAATATGATATAAATACTCACTTGAACCTGAGCACAACCTAACTATGCTTGCAGATCGATAGTAACAAAGCACCACTGTTTGTTTTTCCTTATCACAAAGGAATGAAAAATATAAGAGAACATAAAAATGTGAGAAATACGCAAGGCGTGCGTACACACCACGTGTTACGATACACGACTTTACGCATCCCATTCAAGGATCTCCCATTCACAAATTTTCCCTGAATTACACTTTTGCTATCAAATTTGATTTCTTTGATATCAAAAAAAATTAGGAAGAAATATTAGGAATGGAAAAAGCTTTCATTTTTTTTTTGCAAATCTTTTAAAGCTAGAATACCATCCATGCATTCAATTCTTTTTTTTTGTGATTGGCATAGTGTGAGTCCATAATTGATTACTACCAATCCCACTACTATTTTTACAAATGTTTTGTTTTTGAGTAAAGGCTTATTTGCATTTCAACCATTACATTTTTTTTTCTCCCATTTATTCATTTATCCAGCACTTCTAAAAATACCAATTATCATGTTGACTGATATTATTATTGCTTGCGCGTCGGTTTCGTAAATCGACACACACTAAAATTCCTCTTTCTTTGTGGCACCTCCGGAAAGTGTCAAGTAGCGTTTGTTTATACTGTGTATGTGCAAGTGAGGTCACGCCTCGGTCCGACAGTGGACTAGTGTCTAAGTTACCTTAGTAGCTACTAGCTAGAAATATCATTCAGTATTGCTACCCTCGGCAATAGCGCAAGGTACAAAGATGCATCTTTTGATCCATTTTCAGATATAATATCTGATGAACTTTCGCTTACACATGAACATTTTGAAAGACTTAGAAGCAAATGCACATTTGGAAACCAGATCATATTAACAAAATTGATATAAACGGTATCACCATGTTGCATATGAATGCTCGTTCTGTAGTTAACAAGTTTGATGAAATCATTTCATTCTTATCCTTGAGCAAATGGTGTTTGATTTTTGTCTCCGAAACATGGCTTACAAAGGATATGGAGCATCTCTTTAACATAAACAAATACAAACTGTTTTGTACTAGCCGCACCACCAAAGCTGGTGGTGGCTCAGCAGTTTATGTATTTGAAGATACACCAGTACAACAAATAAGTTTGTTTCAATTTACTACAGCAGATGTAGTGTTCCTAATGGTTAATCAAGATAAACATAGACGCTGTCTTGTGATTCAAATTTATAGATCACCAAAAAATAGTGCAGAGTTCTTAGAGGAATTAGAGCAGTGTTTGTCTGCGGTTTCCAGGCTAAATATACTGACGTACATTGTTGGAGATTTCAATTTTGACCTGTTTGCCATGAACTCCAACACTTTGTGTGAATCATTTTTCACACTCATGTGCTCATATGGTTTTCTTCCAACCATCTCAAAGGCTACAAGAGTATCTGACATATCTACTACTCTGATAGACAACATATATTGCAATGACATATCAATGGTGCCACTCTGGTGTTATAGAAACAGACTTTTCTGATCATTTCTCAATATTTGCATGTACAAGGATTGAATCAGAAAAGAGAGTCCTTGCACCAGAAGAGATAGTGTACTTTGACTATCAATACATTGATGACCTGAAACAATTCTTAAGCAATGATTTGAGAGACTTCTGTTCTGAAACAGACCCTGAAGTAGCCTGTTCCAGAATAATCTCATCATATCAAAAAGGCATAAATAAATATTCAAAAAGAAAAATTGCATCACGCAAAAATAGACCCATCCAACCTTGGATCACACCAGGGCTATTGAACTCAATAAACAAAAAGAATGTTCTGTTCAGTGCTAAACTGAAAAACCCAAGCATTCAAAATATTCAACAATACAATTCATACAGAAACTGTCTGAATGCTGCATTACGAAATGCAAAGAAACAATATTACATGTCAGAATTCTCAAAATACCACAACAAACCCAAACAAACTTGGGAAGTCCTTAAAAATCTCCTAAATCAGCAATCCTCAAAAAATGAACTCCCAAATAAGTTTCTTTCAAACTTGGGAGAAGAGATGGAAAATGATTCAATTATATCTAATCATTTCAACAAATACTTTGCTGAAATAGGAAAGGAATTAAAAGATGTCATTCCACCTTGCAGTAGAGATCCCCTAGAAAATTTGGGAGAGCCTGTGATAGATGAAATGAATCTATCTCCAACTGATGAAAATGAAGTGGAAACAATTATCCTGGGGTTAAAAAATGTTGGAGCAGGATATGACAAGATTAACTCAAGAATATGTAAAAATACATATAAAGCTATACTGCCTCAGCTAACTCATCTCTTTAACCTATGCTTGGAATATGGTGTTTTTCCAAAAAAAACTAAAAGTTGCTGTAATTAAACCTATTTTTAAAATGGGTGACCCAGCTCATGTGATGAATTATAGACCCATCAGTATATTGCCATACCTATCAAAAATTCTAGAAAAATTGATATATGACAGGCTTCTAAAACACTTCATGCATCACCAGCTGCTTAGTGATAAGCAATTTGGATTCCGCAAGGGGTTCTCTACATATATGCCCATTCTTTTAATTCAAGACCTGATAGCAAAGGCCTTAGAAGAGGATAATATAGTGGTTGGTATATTTATTGATCTGAAAAAAGCCTTTGATACTGTAGACCACAACCTGCTCTGCCAGAAACTTAAAAAATATGGGGTGTGCAATACAGCATACAATATAGTAAAATCATATCTCACTGATCGTCAACAAACAGTAGAAGTAAGAGGCAAGTATTCTGATTTCAAAAATATATATGTTGGTGTACCCCAAGGATCAATTTTGGGGCCACTGCTTTTCATCATTTACATAAATGACCTTGAAAATATTGATAAAAATGTTGAGTATTTTATTTATGCTGATGATACAGCAGTTTTCTTCAAACACCACAACCCGGATGAACTGCAATATGTGATAAATAGAATAATGCCTAAGATATCTGAATGGCTTCATTCAAATTACCTTTCATTGAATGCATCCAAAACAGTTTATCAACTGTACACAAAACGGAAAAGTAATGTGACCATAGACATAGCAATAAACAGCATTGCTATAAAAAGACAAGATACTGTAAAATACCTTGGTGTGCTCATAGATGATGACATGAAATTTATTTCTCATATAAATACCATTACTAGTACAGTAAGTCGCAACTTAGGCATGATAGGTAGAGTCAGACCTTTTGTGGGAAGTAGACAGCTGCTTTGTCTTTACAATGCAATCATACTTCCATACATTAACTACTGTTGTTTTATCTGGGGTTCTGGATATGCTCATCACACTTCAAAGCTTCTGACACTACAGAAAAGTCAGGCGAATAATTGAGGGAATCCATATCCCTCAAAGTGCCAGTCCGGTGTTTAAAAATATAATATATTGAAGGTACAGGACAT
>NW_024883337.1:0-101421 GCF_019059575.1 Amphibalanus amphitrite
AAATTTGCAACAAGAGAGCTAGTGAAGGAAAACTAAGCGTCCTTTGCTTAGAACCGCTTAGACCGGTCAGTAGGGAAGCTAAAACCCGCCGACTTCCAACCCATTTTTGATTCGCATGCCAATACGAGTGTCTTTCGCATCCACTGGACCGGTGCATCGCTCTACGGGTCCCTAAACATGCACATATGCAGGAGTCTCTGAATGACCTCTTGGTGGCGATACATTGAACTCCAGCATATATCATCGCCCGAGCGGAGGGGCCAATGGTATATGCAACATGTTGACAACCTTCAGGGGACCTTTATAGGTGGTTACGGGCCGCTGCTGGGGCTTCCCATTCGGTGCAGCTCGGCTAGTGGCCCCTCTCCACCAAGCAGGTCTGCTTCTGCATACTAATCGGCATGGTGCCTCTGCATACTTGCATAAAACAGAGCTATCTGCGTTTGAAGGTAAAGGATAGGCTCCACAAACTGCCTCGGATGGCATAAAGAACACTCGTGATCGTGAGTTGATTCGTGATTCGCAAGTCGCATTGAAGACACAGTTGCTCAGTCGATGACGTGTCCAAAGAATAATGTGTTCCCGAAGCATTAGTAATCAAACGGCATGGAATGCACCCTATACAGAGAAATGAGTCATTTGAGAGACGGTATCTCTTTGTCACCATAAGGGGATCGTGATTTGTTCATTCAGAGTACCCGACTTTGGCACGCGATTCGGACATGAACTTCTCGAGGTCGCGTGATCTACAGTCATGTCATTTAGCATGACTTTCGCACTTAACAGCTATATCCAGGTATATCCGTAAATGGACAAATGGATAGCTTCCTTGTCTTCCCAATCAACTGAACGTTACGTGTTCGCTCGAAACAAAAGGTGCGATGTGGTCACGGAAGCCACTCAATCAGAGCGTTTGACCAATTTACTCTAGCATTATCACGTTAAGTACCAAAGTCAATTTGATCGTCTCATTCCGTCTGGTCCATGCAGGTCTATTCTGGGGTCTTGTAAGCGGCCCATAAATTGGTCAGAGACAGCTACATTTCCGTGGTATCAGACAGAAAATGTGAAGCCTGCCGCAGTTCATATATGAAATCCATATATCGGTAAAGTATATAACTTAGCAACAGCGATGCTGACAGACATCTGTGTCTCCGTTCATTTGAATGTAGGCAAATATTTACAGATATGGCATCGGACATCACAGACGGTCGTGGACGATCTTCCGTGAATTGAAGCTTTGTTATGCTTCCAAACGGCCATGGCACTCGATGGCATGGTGGCAGGCAGCAGAGCTTCGGAACACGGTGGTAGTTGATGATAACCATTCACAGCTCATGATGACGTTGATAGAGCAACGCCGTTTGTCTGTTTACCTATATGCCATCTAAATAGCACATGTCAGGTGAGATGCTTCATACTGCAATAGGCACATCAGAATATGTCACACAATCATCATTGCGGTCAAGAGCGGGGCGCTCAGTTTCTGAGCCAACGCCTTCAGCACCCACTCGCTTAGAACATGATTCCGCCTGTGGGCATGCCGCTGGCGTAGTCCAGCAAACCGTCGCCGATGCCACCGATGACGGCGCCGGCGTTACCGATCTGATCAGCCCCCTGACCCATCATCTGGCCCAGTGGGCCCATGGCGCCCTTGAAGCCCTTCACCATGTCCGTGATGCCCTCGCACTGGCCCTCAGCCATGGAGAGCATCATGTCCTCATAGGCGGCCATCCACTGCTTCCATTCGCTGTATGACGGCATGGCGTACCCCATGGATGTCACCATCTTCTCCATCATCCTGTAGCGCGGATCGATGCCGCGGCACGAGTCGATGGCCATCCTGATGATGGTGCCCCAGTAGGTGCAGTACCAGCCGCACAGACGCAGCACCGGGTAGCAGCATACCTGCCAGATACAGAACAGCCACAGCAAGCCGATGATGGAGAGCACGATCAGCACCTGGGTCCGAGTGTCCAGGCTCTTCTCGAAGTTAAACTCGGCTTCTGCTGTCTTGTTCTCGTCGTAGTACGGGTCTTCAATGCCGTAGTAGTTGTAGTATTCAGTGTCCTTGTAATAGTCGTATTCGGTATCAGAGGATCGTTTGTGCCTCGTTTTTGGGTTATTCGTTTCATTAGTTGGTTCGCTGCTGAGATTTCGAAGGTCGTGGATTCTACCGTCGTTTAAGCCATTAGCCTCTATCAACAGCCGAATCTGCGATGAACTCGAACTAGGCCTTGATCTAGCAATTGCGAAGTTGCAGATAATCCCAACTACTGTCAACATAACTATATTTGTCATGGATCATTGCCCCTGGGTTGTACTTGTCACTTGCAAATGATCTAGATAATTCAAATTTTAACTGTCCTCTTTTTTTGCAACGTAGAAAATATTATCGAACCGTAATTATGAGTCAAATCAATATTATTTGTATAGGCCACGGCAGGCCACGCTGTTTATTTCGTCTTTAATGCGCCATTTGAGTAGCAGCAGTAGCACTCACAAGATATCAATTGGAAGTGCAGTATTTTGTTTGCTACCACCAACTAGCAAACTTCACGATCGTGGCAAAAATTGCCAAAATTTTAGCTCAATATCGACTAGAGACGATAAGACAAATGCATCCACATTTCTAGATACTTTCAGAAACGGAGTGTAGCTCACTTTCGCAGATATGCCGCCGGACCGCGTGTGCACATTTCTGCACATGATCGATCGCTGCCTCGTTTTCCGACTGGCCGCACTGGGCCAATCGTTCCCGTTGGGTGCACATCAGGCTCCCGGCTCTCTCACCGTCTCCGCGGTCTTCCCACCGTCGTCGTCTGGACACGCGCCTCGCCGCAGAGCGGCCATCGATACAGAGAGACGACACTGGCCCGGAGACTGCACGCGCGAACTGGTGAGATGTGAGAGAGCTGGGGAAGCTTTGGGAGAAGCGAAGAAGCTTACGAAGCTCTGGGAGAGCATAAGGCGATGTAGGAAAACTGGGGAAGCAATGGGATAGCTAAAAAACCTGTGAGAGGGCTAAAGGAAGCTGTGGGAATGCTGAGGAAGCTATGAGAGAGATAAATAAGCTGTGATACAGCTAAAGGAAGCTGTGGGAAAGCTGGAAAAGCTGTGGGAACGATAGGGGAAGCTCTCTAGACTAGTAAAACAATCTTGCTCTCGACAGCAGGTTAATTACGCCAGGTCCGTTTGATTCTCGGGGAGGGGGCGCGTGACACACACTCCATCACAGCGCAATGGAACGGATGTTTGGCCGGGAAGCGGAAGCGGCCGCTGCCGATAATGTCAGGTTGTGGGTGCGACACCAGCAGACCGAGACGACTCTCGGAATAGTCGATCAGAGACAGGATCCCGGTGTGTAAATAAACGACCCTCTGGCACCGTGCCAGAGACGAGACGATGGCATTCTGATAAGTGTCATTTCCTGGAGTAAATCGGGAGGAATGGTCCTCCTCCGGCCACATCTGGCAATCAGAGGCATATGACAGGGATAGGAACACGCGCTGATTGGTATTGAGTATTGACGTCACGTGGATCATCAAAATTCTGGGCAGTGTGGTCATTGTCGATCATAGCAATAATAGCAGCCAGCCTGCCGGCGCACGCGTCGAAAAAAATCGCATGAGCTAGACTGCTCACAAGTAGCAATGATGCCCGAAGACCGAAACTGGGTGAGCAAAATATTATAATTTATTGAATGAAATTGCTTTAAAGAGATGTGTCTATCTGCGAATTGTGAGCGACGCTACATGAACAAAACGGACCATAAGACCACTCGACCTATGGAGCATCGGACCAACCGACCACATTGGACTACCAAACCTTCAAAGACAACCGGACCAGTCCCGCAGACATACGGTCCAGCTGACCCCGTTCAGAGCGACTCTCGCAGCGGGAGAAACACGGCGACAGCACGGGGCGGGGCGGTGCACCCAGCCGGCGCTATCATCGCGGCGCTCAGCTGAGGCACACGCCCAGTGCCGGGCTGGGTAGACTGGCGGCGGGCAGTGCTGGGTAGACCGGCGGCAGCCCGCCCTCAGCGGCGCCGGCCAGAGACGATTCTGGGTCACCGAGGCGGAGCGGGCCGCCGCTCGAGGGCTGGCGAACCGGATACGCAAGGCCGCGACCGGTGAAGGCAGGACACTGACCTCTCAGGAAACATAAGGAGGGCCGTGGTTAGGGGCGGGTGGTTGCGTGCAGAAAATTGTTAGTCGAGCTTAGAAAGGAGGAAGATGCGGATTTAGTGGATTCACAAGAGGCGCTGATTGTACCAATGAAAACGGTGAATTAAACGTTCCGTTTATATGTAGATATTAGCGAATACGGAAACACAAAATCAATTCAAGTGCCGACTACTGCGCTCTTTGTGTGAGATTTGGAGAACGAAAACTTCCGGGGATCAACGTCACACGAGCCGGCCACGCATCACGTGACAGTGTAACGTGACGGTGTAATGTGACGGTGAACGGTTAGTCGACAGTCACGACCGGAGGTGAAACACTGGTCCCCGCGCCACAGAAAGTGGACATTCCAGTCCACCCCGCCCGATCCGGTCCCGTCCCTTCCGGTTCGACAGGTCGAGTGGGTAAATATCAAATTCCGGGCACAACAGATTTCACCCCAGAAAAATAAATCGGAGAAAGGAGAGAGAAACAGGGACAGGAAAGGCACGGAGGGAAAGGAAGAGGGAGAACAGGAGGGAGACGGAGAGTAGGAGAGGGGAAAAGGAAGGATAGGAAGAGGTCGAGTGAGAGTGTGTGAAAGAAACACCGCAAGTTTTCCCTGATCTGGGCTTTTAAAGCAGTGGCTATCGGGATACTACAAATTTAAACTATCCAGGGATGTCAGCATGTCATGTCACTGAAGCACATGCCTCGATATGACCAAGGTCACACAGTGTGTGTGACACCGCACCGGCTAGACTGATGTTTACAGAATGAGGCCCGTCTCCGGCACGCGCCAGCAGCTCGGACGTCCAGTTTCGGGTACGTTGCGGTCAGTGAACTCCCCAAACCATGTGAGAGACAGTGCTGCAGAGCAGGCACACTTTCCCTGAGGCTGCACTGCTTGCTGATCGTGACTGTCTCTGGAGCTATCGGAGTGTTGAGAAGCTTTGGCAATGGACATTGGACATCAACAGCCAACTATGTTTCAAGCTAATTGAGATGTTTAGATGTAAACGTATTCTATGCATAGGAAAAAAAACTGAAAGCGTCGAGTAAAAATTATACAAAAGCATTGTATGCTTTTGTATAAGAATGGCCCCATCGTCTGTTTTCAATTTTTGATACATCTCCTAGTCTCTTCTGTTCAATGTTTTACTTGTTGCACTTGACATAGTCATATTCTTATCTCCGGTCCATATGAAGTAACCTACCGATTAAACTAACAGCCCGCAGCGGCACCGAGCGACTCGACCCTGGCACTGGCTCCTTATGAAACTTTCCTGGACTCGGGGCATGTTTATGTAGAGCAATCCATAATTAGACTTCTGGCGTACTTGTTAATCAGAAGCTCATCACTTCTCAGACATGACAAGACCACTGCACCGCGGGCAATATACTGAGTGACAGAAACAGTCATAACCAACACCGGTCAGGGTGAGAGTGCCGGAGAGCAAGGAAAATAAAATCCACATAAGACTGTAAATTGCGAGCGATTGTGTAAATAAATACGACAAATGAGCTAGAAGTGAAATGCAATAAATGACGGAAAATGCTGATCATGGAAAATGCGTAAGATAATTAACTTGCAAGCAGATAGAGACTCATCCCTACAATGATTTTCCACTCCTCAGAAGCTATCAGTTGACCGGAGCGCTATAAGTTGTGCCGTTTATCACGCAATTAAGCGTGTCGATTGTGGGCATTGGGACAAAGCTATAATTTGTGAACTCAGCCCGTGTGATGCGGCACAGCCTACCACTCCAGGCAAATAACTGCCTGTGAAAAGTGGAACATCATTCTGTAGTCGACTATACCTAAGCAGCCATGACACAGTTACTCAGTTAGAAACAGGACTGTCGCCGACTTAACCTACATCCCTTCACTCACAGCCTCATGTTGTGGAATCAGTAAACCGCAGCGTCCTTGAGGACGAATCAGTAGCTATAAACTATGTGATCCTACCATGTCAGTGCTGGATCAAAATAGGATCACGGCTCAGGGGAAGGGCTCGCTCGAAATGCCTCAGCCACTGTCCGATTACCACATTTACAAATTTATAAATTCGTATCAAAACGCCGCAGGCTTGATAGCAGTACAACAGCTCATAAACGTCGGCAACATGCAGCTAAGGCTTGTCAAGTTGTTGTTGTTGTTTGCTCGATTTTATTGAAAAATTTCGCATAAATAGACATAAGGCAATCTGGGATCGGTGCAAAAGCTATTCAGCTTATTTCATGGCACCTCTCCCTCACACACTCTGGCTCATTCACACGTCATTCACGACAAGAAAAAAAACATCGGGTGCAACACAAATAATGATAAACTGAAGATATAATAGTCGAATTAAAATAAAAATACAATGAAAAATTAAGTACACTTAAAAGTATGAAATAATCGTTGGTATCAACTAAGTTACGTATCAAACATAAGTAACTGAAGTAAAGCTGCCGCCTCTGAGGTAGTACACTGGCGAGTGGCGATGTCCGCAAGAAAGGGCTGCTGTCACCGCCGCGCGGCCACGCCGCCGCCAGCCGCCGCCGAATTCCTGATGGTGAGGGATTTTTCAATGTAAATCTGGAAACACTCGGCGACGCGCCGACCATCCTCTGCGCTGAGGGATTTGCCGTGGAAGAGGATGTCAAGTTTTTGTTCTGATGGAAGGTGTGTAAAGTTTTGAATTGTATCGCAGAGATCGGTAAATAAATTATCTCTCAACGACTGGTACAATGGACAGTATAGAACAAAGTGTTGGACATTTTCGGTTCGGAAGCCACATGTACAACAGCACGATTCTGATTTTTGAATTTGATATAGGTATGCATTTAGCGGTAAAGTTGCGGTTCTAATTCGTGTATGAAGGATATTTCTAAATTTACTGCCAAATGAGTAGTATGCAGGGGGAGAAGGGCAGCCCCACAGCTCGACGATGCCATTTACAAAGGTTGAAAGGCAAGGTTGTTGTCGGATTGAAGTTGGAAGTTGGTTCCATTTCCTGACGGTGCTTGGTATAAATGATCTTTGGAATGATGTTGTGTTATTTGCAGGGAGAGTTCGGGCGTTGGCGTTTCTTGTGTTTCGTTCTGTGTCTGTGATACGTGTTTGAGGTATGATCGTTTTGATGTACTCGGGTTGCGTGTCTGGACGATGCATTATTTTGTGGAATAGGATTAATTTGTGTTGTTCTCGTCTTGCTTTCAGTGTTCCCCAGTTGTCTCGGACATCGGGGATTTAAGCAAAGCCACGAATTGGGAGCTGGGTATAAATGAAAATAGTTTTCAGTATTCCCGTCATGAAAGGCGCACTGTGTTAAAAATAATCAGCTGTTTGTTTAATGTCACGGAGCTCGCCACAAAAGAGTGGGGAAAAGAGGAAAAAGGCAGAGACAAAAGGGAGGAGGGAGAGAGGGCTGAAAGAGGATGATAGACAGAGAGGCATGTAGAGAAGATATGAATGGAGGCCTCGCAGGTAGTGGTGGCACCTACCTACCTCATGTTCCCCTTGAGCACTCGGCTGTGACGACTTCATCAGAGCACAGAGTAAATCACATGTGGGCAGCTATAGTACACGAACTAATGGAACAACGTCGTAACAGTGATAAAGGCTTAGCGAGGATAGCCATAGCAAGGCCAAAACCACAACGGTCCTGTCGCTAGCGTCAGATAGGTATAGCCACCAAGAAGCTCAGATTCTTGATTTTGGTTACCATGGAAAAGAAGTCGGCTAGCTGAAAGCAGAGAGGAGTGTGTGTGAGAGAGAGAGAGAGAGAGAGAGAGAGAGAGAGAGAGAGAGAGAGAGAGAGAGAGAGAGAGAGAGAGAGAGAGTCGACTGCAGGAAAGCGGACATTGCGCGAAGCTCGGGATTCGGGAAGCTCTGTTATGAACTCCGGCTTCACTGCAGGAAAGGGCAGCAGCTCGGCAGCGCCAGTGACGGACGACTTCGTCAGAGGTCACCGCGGGGCGTCCGGATGAGGTCAGAGGTCACTGGTCAGCACCAATCACCAGAGGTCACGCAGACACTCGCCCCTGCTGAGAATCTGATGAAGTGCCGACAAACGTCCGTCTGTTCCGTTCGAATGGACGGCTCATTTTCTCAGACAGACAATTGTGGACCGACGGGGGTCGGACAGAACAGTTCCGACGGACTGGTGCGGAGACTGTCCAAAGTCGGCTAACGAGACTTCCATTCCTGTTGCCCAAGATAAAGCTGAACATATTTTAGAGTTTCATCATAAGAGGGACCAACAGTAACGATTACAGTGAACAGTCCAACGAAGCGCAAAGCGCACACGGCGCGAGATAAAGAGCTGTATAGTGTATCACGCCTACGGTTAAGGGCAACGCAGACACCCATTTCTCTTCATAAGTCACACATGGAAATTAACCGGTCCTAACAAAGATGAATCGTCCGGAGGAAACGCCGAACATTTGACCTTTAACCGTGTTAGGCCTCTCGTGATTGCGGACTAAGCCTGTAAGGTATAATCACCGTCACGTGAAAGGAAAGGACCAGCCAAGCCGGCGCCAGTGGCCACCGACCCGCGAAACAATCGTCCTTATCGGACTACGAGCAGTCCAGGCCGGGATCAAATACAATCAAGCATCATTAGGAGAGGCAATTACTCGTAGATGTATGAGTGAGATGGAGGAAGGCAGAGGGGAGGAGCAGGGGAGAGGAGCGGGTAATCTAGGCCACTCGCAAAACGAAACAGGTCAATGTGAAACTGCGCTCTCCAGGCTTGTATCCGGCGATGAATGAACACGAGAGTTACATTACAAATTACCCAGGAGCTAGTTATAAACGTGTATGCGTAGAACAAAGGTATCACAGTATGTTCATGTTCCCATTCACATGAGTGAGTGAGCTATCTGAGCCTCCTGACGCCGAACGGTGCCTTATCCATACACTTTTCCCGCCGGCAAATAGCGTGCATATCTGGCTGAATTAATGTGTGCATGGGAATAGGCTCGCAGGTCTCGCAGTTAAAATGGATATGCATTCAGTATTGGTAAGCATAATACGCACCGCCATTAGTGATGAAAACAGGAAATACTAGACTGTATACAGTAGTTGCATTATCACCCGCACACTATTTTTGATTTCCAGATAACAATCTGGACATAACTTTCACGGATCCTAATCTTGCACGCCGTGAATAGAGGATAACATCTTATCGAATGGTTGGAGCCAATCTGAAGATTGGCCAATATCTGTTTAGGTATCTGGTATTTCACCAGAGAATGGCTTTGACTCATGTGATTGGCAAATATTTAACGTGATTCATTTCATTTTCGATCGTCTTTTAAACGATAAGTTTCGACAACAAAGAATCAACACGTCAATGCATTAACGCCCTCACTTATATGTATAGTGCACTGCATACCTTATGCCGCCTAACGCCCGGTTCTGACTGCCGTTTTTCGATCGTTTGGTGGATCGTATGGTGATCGTATCGTGATCGTATGGTGATGGGATGGGGATCGGCTCGCCCGTTTCCCGATCGCCGCGATGGTAATCGTGTGTGTGCAGTGAGAACCGGGAATAAGGTTTTTCAACGTCCTCATAATTGCAAATTCATCACCACCTCCATTCCCGCGGAACATCAAACCTTGAAAAAATGAAGACACCGTTTCCATACCGCAGCTCAGTGGGATCTCATTGCGCTAAACAACATCCTATCCATCCATCCAGCCATGAAAAGGAAGAAGCTGTGACAGTTTTGACGGGCGGCGGCCGGCCAGAAAGTAAAAGCAGACGTGCCAAGTGAAGAGCGCGTCCGATGGGCGTCGGCTCGCCATGACGAGCCATGGCTATTGTAGGAGGGTCGCCGGGCGATCTTCAGTGTTACACACAGCTCGTCCTCGACAAAGCTCAGCGGCCCTCAGCGGCCCTGGTGGCGCAGTCGGTTAAGGCGTCGACCCGCGGTGCGGGCGGTGCCGGGTTTCGGGTTCGATTCCCGGTTCCGCCCGTTCCGCGGGCGTCGTCCCCGGCTGTGTCACCAGGTGTGGGGTAGGCTCCCACTTCAGCCGTAGCCTGGGGGGTGGGTAATGAGGGCCGGGAGGAGGAGGAGCCCTCCTGTAATTGGGACTACACGAGCCCGTTGGAGGGAGGCCTGAATAAAAAAAAAAAAAAAAAGCTGCCAGTCAGTGCGTTTAATATGTCGCGGCGCTGCGCATCCGCGTACCGCGCCACATGTCACCGCTGAGCGGCTCCACGGGCGGGTGGGCACGCTGTGTGCAGTTTCACCACGGGGCTCACCGCAGGTCCGGTGAGAGAGGACCGGCGTAAGACGCAAATAATGTGTATGTTCGGATCCGCAGGTTATAAGGAAATTTTGTTATGTGAATTATGGGAGTTGTATCGAAACAATCTAGGGAGTGTAGAAAATCTTACCGGAATGCTTTCTATCAAAGTGGGTCTACATTCTATACTAAATTAAAAAGAAAATCATACCGGCTAACAAGCATGATGTGAACTTAAAATAATAATTAACTCTTCAGTCTTCAAATTACAATGCCTACAGCATGTTTTAGTCAAAAAAGTAGACTGCCCTCGCGGCCTTGCTGGTTTTGTTTTAACTATCTTCCCCACTCACCATTGCATTGGTAACAAATCCGTCGATCTTATCATTCCAAGACATGGCATCGCGGCCTTCACAGCACGTTGCACGACACATATTGTTTGACGCCGGGACAGAAAAAGAGATAGTCTGACTAAGAAGATGGGACGTGCATTGTTTTGTGGCGTGTGCAACGTACAAAAAGGAACGCCTTTACGGTACCTGAGCTAACGAAAGCAAAAAAGCTCTTGCACAATTCACTGATGGAGTAAGACCCAAAGGCTCTATTCGCGAGAATCGCTTTCGATTAGTCACCAGTTGCCCTCTGAAGATAAAACCTCCCCCGAAGCTTTAACAAAGGTCTCGGGGCTTTGGTCTTTGTAAAATATTTATACCTGACCTCCCAGCCGGTCAAACTTACAGTGGAACTGAATAAATGCCCACGCCCTACTCCTCTCTCGGCTGATGGGTTCCGTCGCGGAAGCTACCATGAGTAATTTAACTTTTCGTGAGTGAATGAACATGCTTAACAAAGGCTCTGTCAGTCGGCGTTTCAAAGTTGGATGTTGAAGCCTTGGCTCAATCAAGCCACTGTGAACTTCTCCAGACGCATCGCGGTGATTTTAAGTTTGAAACAGGACGTAGTCGTAATTTTAACTTACAGACGTAAATGCTCATGAGAGCAAAGCTTAATATTGACAGATGAATAGAAGTTTGGTTGGTTTGGTGTCAGAGTTTGGTTTTTAAAGCTTGATTGTGTGATTTAAATTAGCCTCCTGTTCAGTGGTAGGTATAGCCTATAGGTCAGTAGGTAGGCATTACAATGGATTGGAAAAGTCGGATGTCGAAACAGGCGGACACAGTGCAGCTGCATCGCTGGCATTAAAACCTAAATACAGGTTTAAATATGCCTCAGCACCTGCTTCCGTGCAACAGAAAAGCAGCTGTCTCAAATGAAATCACACAATTTCTATCAGAATCACCTAGGCATCTCAATAGGTATAGCTAGACCAGAATCATTTAGATTTGAGTCATTCCCACTTCCAACGAATACCATGAGGCCCAATCGCCCACACGTTGCACGGTGAACATTGGACAAAAAATCCTACACACTGACGGCTAGCACACCGCTAGCCGGCAGCCCGTCACCACCTGATTCGGCCACGGTTCGGGCGCCGCAGCGGACTGCAGCGGGGGCAGTTCGCAGCTGCAGAATGGCCACAGTGCCGACCTGGTCCCACGGCCGCCTCAGGCAGCTCGCCCGCGGCACACCCGTCCGCTACCATCCGGCCGGTCGGCGCGCGGCGGGCGGCAGGCCTCCAGTCGACCCACATTGGCCCGCCCCCGCCCCCGCCCCTGGAAACTCGGTCCAGGGGACTCGAAACTCACCTGCTCACTCTTCCCCAGGTCATAGCTGCCTCTCTTGTCGGCCATGACTGGTAGGCCGGCCAAGCCCGGTCAGGTCGGGTTAGTCCAGGTCACCCCAGTCACAACAGTCCGAACGACAACAAGCAGCGGCTGGTAGAGCACGCGAAGTCTATCGTTGAGATGTCACCACACAACCGATATCCTCCACCCTCGCTACCACCTCTAGCAGTCTCTCACTCCGGCGCCGGCGCCACTCAGTGGGTCTCTGTGTCAGTCGTCCTATAACGGTCCCGCACGCGCCGACCGCCTTCCCCGCTGCCGCCCCAGCGACGCGCGCGACTCGACTGACGGCCGCGAGCCGAGCTAGCACGACCGGCGCGCCGCTCGGACCCAATGACGTCATCGTCCACCGCCCCGGGGCCGGGTGGAGGGCAGTGGAGGACGTGATGGGACTGAGTACGAGCTGAGTGGACCGGGAGTAAATAGTGTAGTGAAGCCATGCACTCTTTGACCTCAGGTTGATGCAATATTTATCGAGGGATCGGGGTCTCGAATGCCATCGGGGAGATAGACGAGATAACTTGATGAAGAGGGAGAGGATGAGAGAGTTACACAAAAAAGCAAAAAAAAAGAAATGAAAACAGAGAAAACAGGTCATAGTTAAGTAGACAATTATGTAAGGCCTTGAAAATATTTATATTGCACCTGGAAGCTGATTTAAAAAAATGGCAAACAATCACCAAAAACCATCTAGGCATTTCCATGGAAGCTGTCACAAAAATCTTTTTCAACAACTTTGACAAACATAAGTTATTTTTCCTGCGTAGTTAAAGGGACCCTCCCACCTTCAAAAAAGTTAATGAATTGGCATGAAAGTGATGTCGCTCGGTTCAGAAAGAGCAAAAACGAATATCTACCAAATTTCATCGAAAAATATTCACCGGTTTTCAAGATATTAGACTTTTACTTTTGTTTACTTTTGGGGATCTCCGCTGTTCCTAGCGACTTTATTTGAAAGTGCGGCATTTGTTGCGCGCAAAGCAGCATATACCACCGCGTGCTACAAAACGTTTTAGTCAAACATTTAACGGACGTTCGAAAGCCTGATGACGTCATCAGATTCCCGTAATGGTTAAGAGATAGGGACCAGGATAGGGACCACGCTGGTCCCACCCTGCAAGTAAAGGAAAGAAATTTCTTGAACACCATAAAGCTGCGGGGGTTGCGACCAGGATAAATGGTGGTTTCTGAGCCTGGCCGCAAACTTGGCTATCTCAACTCAAAACTAATGTTAAGGTGGGAGGGTCCCTTTAATAGCCATCCACCAGAGTAGTCCCTTCACTATAAAAGGACCGGGCTGTATCGGTAGCGGCTGACCCAACCGGTCCGGCGGTGGCCGACCCGCTCTCCGCCGTAGTGTTTCGTAAGTTGTCGGCCCCTCGGTCACGTCCTCACAAAGGTGGCTGACCGGGGCACAGGGGTGCCTCTCGTCCACTGGACGAAAGGTGAGCGGCGCGGGCAATCCTTGCGTCACACACCATAGAGACAATGCAGGGAGAGAGAGGGATATAACCCAATCCTATCCTCATGGACAACCGGACCAGGTTACTAATGATGTGCTATAGACCGGTTACGTGGTCATTAGTTATAACTTATATTGCTCTGCTAGCTTCCATGGAGCAATTACAGGTGCAAATGAGCAGACTGGCAAAGCCAGTAACTAGCCAGACTTCTCAATTATCGTCCCATATTGTTTGCCTTTTTTGCTACAGGTCGCCTTTCTGTGAAGAAATCAGCCAGATTTGTTCCCAGCTCGATTGAGCACAGCGGCAGACGGAAAGCTCAGACAAGAAAGACAGCAACGCTTGTAACAGTGTTTGGTTGTCTCCATTACATGGTCGTTTGTTGTTGCTCATGTCCTGTGAACAACAAAGCCTTCCCTTCCCACTAAGTATGTCCCATTCTCTCTTCACCCCATCGTCCCCACATCTGTCCTACGGGTCCCTCCGCTCTGCACAGCCGCGCCGCGCCGGCCGCGTGTCCCATTCGCCGTGATGTGCAGAGCGGCGTGCACAAATTGGCAGCGTGCACGGCAGACCGTGATGTGCCGCGCACAGAGCCATCCGCGCCGCTGTGCCACTCTGTGCTACTCTGCCGAAGAAAGTGGTTTGACGGCTCGACAGCCGGCGGGCCGTGACAGCTGGGCCGGAGCAGACAACCATGACATCCTGTGGCAGATTGGGTGACAGACGGGCTCGGGCGGCCCGTGGGAATCTGGATCAGCTTAGTTACATAGCAGTCATCCTGAGGTAGAGAAGCCAGGCGACGAAATTGAGAAAGATACAATGACACAAAAGGTTTCCAGGTGGATTTAGGGGATGTGAAATAAGGCATTTTATCGACGGGGGTTCGGGTTTCAGATTTCCTCCACTTTCCTCAGATCCCCCACCCCCACCCCCTTGACCGGAACATACCCTCGCGCAGCCTCCTCAGCTATTCTCGGCACTTGACCTAACCAAACCCGACCGATGCGCACGCCCTGTCTACCGGATTCGGACTACCGGCTGACCCTCGCAAGCACACGGGCCACTTTTTACACCCCTCCCCGCTAAGGTGATCGGGAACTAAGCAGTAAACACCTTTACTTCCACTGCAACCGGGCGGCCGCGGTCCGCCTAGTAGCTATAGGCCGCCGTCTAAGCCCGGGGTAGGGTGAGGGCCGGGGGGGGGGGGGGGGGCACCGGTGGGAGTGGTCATCAACTGGTCACCCTTGACATGTGACTGGTATGACACACTGACAGATAAGGCTTATGGTACCCGGACGGCACACATGACCGTCAGGCCGGTTCGTCGCTGCAGCCGCCTTCCGTGAACTGATCGCGGCACTGGGAAGCCCCAACAGACCGGGTAGAAGTGGCGATGTGTTTTCACAAGGACGCGTGGGTACCTACAACTTTCTATTTTTATAATAAAAACATGTGTGTCACAAGAATGTTGATAGGAGGTAGGTACTGACGTTTTGGTTATCGAAATATTAAATTATTCGCAACGTCGCGAGCTGAGTACATACCTAACAACATTAAAACATCGATAAGTGCAATATTTACCTAAGCTTCACGAAACTCTTCAACAGACAACGGATAGAAGAGTGGGGAGAAAACAGAGAAGCTCGACAAAAGACATTGCCTCACTCTCATTGACGCCTTTTGACAGAATCAAGCGTTGAGCATACGTAGAAAATTAATGAAGAATATCACGGCTGATGTGAGAATTAAGCAAAAAAACGGTTTTGGCCTAAAATCGGTCTAAAACGGTCTCGGGTTACGGTCATTGGTCTTAAAAATATTGATCTTGGTCGAATTCCCTGAGACTGCATTGCACAGTTGACTGTGCGAGGTGTTTCACAATTAACATTATGTAACACCCATTCCAAGAGTGCGAGATGGTGAAAACAAAATGACGTTTCTGAGTACTGCCCAGTCTCCGCGCTGGTATTCGACCAACACGCCGGACCCAGGGCGGATCGAGGAAGACCGGACGGGCCCGGCCAATGCCGGACTAGGATATCGGTGAATAATATTCCAATACATTTTTTGAGCTTGTTTGATTAAGGTGATGTATTCTATATTGCACTGAAGTCTAATTTCCGGACGACCCAAATCCAGAGGCAGCACATCAGCCACCCTCCAACGCGTGCTTCCCAATCAATTAGTTCGTTGCGGCTTTTACCGCTAGGTGACAGGAATAGGCATTATAGGTGACGCCACTAGTCATGCACCCACAAGCACTGCAAGCTCAACATCGTAACATCCATCACCACGATTCCCGAAACCGGTTGGACCATCCCGGCAATAAAACCCGGCCAACATACTCCCAGGACATAACTCAGTACGTTTCTAAGTACTCTCTGAGCGGCGAAACATCAGGGAGTACTCAGCTGTCGTGGTGAGCCAGCGAGAGATAAGTCACTAACTTCCACTGGGGTCAGACCTCTCATGCGAATACGATAACTGGGTGGTAATAGGTAGGTAGTTCCATGGTGGCTTTCCATGGAACTCGCACATCTGCAGGGAGCCCTTACCTGCGGTATGAACGGCTGATGCTCAAACACGTCTGGCATTGTAGAAAAGTAGCTCACAAAATGGCACCAGGGTTGCCACGCTACAGCGGTTTACCGGTCAGGTTACCGACTGGTTACCGGCCGCTTCCAGCGGGTTACCGGTGGCAAATTACCGGCAGGTCATTTGTGACTGATACCTGCACCAGCGGTGTCACCGCATCAGTCACTGAGGCAACACTCTGCACTATGAAGAATTGAACACACCAGCCGACCGACCGGCCGGCCGCGCCGGCCAACTCCCACCGCTCACTGCCAAACTGCCCTCACGGCGCGACACGAGCGTTTCCCAACCGACCACCGACTGACCCCGAGGGCCAGCGCGGGTCACTCGCTAGTAAATGACCTTTGACCCGCAGAGGACCACGCCACGCGCACCGCACGACTCACGAGTCTGACTGCCCCGCACTGTGGGGAGCCTGCGAAACGGCACGACAGCGCGTGCTGTCAACTGTCGGTATTAGGTCAGAGAGCTGTCAGGAGTCGAAGTGACGTGAGGACGTGACGTCAGTGACATGTCACCCACGTCAGCATGACAGTGTCATAGAGCGGTGGACGCTGTCAGAAGCTGTGAGCCGGGTCGGTCAAACTGTCAACATGACAGCAGCAGGAGCAGTATGGTAAACGGGAACTGTCACATGCGCGAGCGACAACTCACAATGCAAGCGTGTTTGATGGTCTCTGACTCACTTCGGACAGCAAATCCTCGCTTTATCCTCGACCGAAATAAGCACGGCAACTGACAAATCATACGGATGATTCATTCGTGCATGCCAGTTAAATAGGCCGTTATAATATGTCATGTCAGTTGTCAAGTTGCCACGTCACATGCTTATTGTTTACTGTGTAATATAGAAAAAAATAGTACACGAGGCGGAAAATGTGAGGTGCCATGACTGATTAACCGGTTATGTCTGATCATGGTCTGATGTCTCAGTGCAGTGCTCAGCTCAACTGACAGAGCAAATATCGGCAGAACCAGCAGAGGCGAGTTGCGGAAACAGACGAAAATAGCGGCAGAGAGAAGAGGACGAATCGTGGAGACGGACGGTGGATGCCGAACGCCGATTGTATAGAATACAATGAGATTGTTACTTGTTAGTAACCTGCATAGTTGCCCGTTGTCGACCGCCCACGGTCCATCCAGCCATGGGCGCCACCACCACTAGGGACACTAGGGACATTGTCCCTAGAAGTTTTGAAATCATCGAAAACTACTAGGGATTGTCCCTAGAAGTTTTTGGAGCTCCCTCTACTGGGGACACGCAAAGAACTCGGAACACGATAATGGCGCAACTTGATCAGAGGCCTCTTGCACCAAAATCCTCTTGCACCAATGCTTGGATTATTTTGCATCGTATACGCAGTCCAAGGCTCAAATGTAACAATTTGCGTGCAAAATTTAGCAAGCACATGTAGGATTATGTATTGGGCTATTGCAAACACATTTACCACCTTTAGATTAGCTTATTCTTAAACCGGTTTTTCGATTTTACCTAGCTAGGTAGTTTGGTGGAAGAGGCCTCAGCTCTCCGAACACATGTGTTTTGCCTTGCGAACGGTCGCGTCAACATCGCCACGGTAAATAAAAAGGCCCGCGAGCCCCACACTGACATCTGAGGCCCCACACTAGCCTCTGAGGGCCCCAAACTGGTCTTTATTGGCCCCAACCAGCCTATATGAGGTTACTAAACCGGCCACTGATAGCCCTATTTTGTTCTCTGGGGGCCCAAGACTTACCTTTGGGCGTCGCGCACTGGCCTTTGAGGGCCCACACCGGCCTCCAGGGCCCCATAGCGGCCTTTAAGGCCGGTATGGTAATAATGGGGCCCCTGCAAGCTAGCACCGGGCCCCCCGAGGGTCGACAGGGCCCCTTTGCCATGTTGCCCCCCCCCCAAACGTCAAGTCTGCGACCGTCCCTGTCTGTCAGTCCTCCGTCAAGCTAAACTCGGTCACCGAAACCCTGAGCGACCCGCTCCCTTATATGCAGCGCATATTAGAAGACCTACAGGGCGAAACAGGGGCTTTGTGAGCTAGATGGACATGACTAAGAGCTCCTGCCTTCTACGATACGGGTGCTGCCCGAGTGCGCCAAGCACGCTGGTTTCATAACACCCTCCGGGGGCTACAAGCCCGAGGTGCTGCTCATGGGTCTAAAGAATAGCAGTGCTGGTCTCCAGTGGGTAATGGACGCCGTGTACGCTCCAGTGCTGACCACGGGAAAGGTGGCCTGCTATCTTGATGATCTGAATTCTGATCTGCTCCACCACGACCGAAACTGAGCACCTGGAGACGCTGGAGGACACGCTCCAGCTGGCTCAGAAGCACGAGGTAAGTACAAACCGAGTAAGACCAAGCTTCTCTGTCGGTCAGTGAAAGTACTGGGTCATGTCATTTCTCCAGAGGGCATGTTAGTGTCGATGACAAAAAAACACAGACAATCGCCCAAATAGCAGAACCAGCCAATAAGACAGAGCTAAGAGCTTTCGTAGGCTTGGCCAGCTTCTACAAGCGCTTCGTACCGGGTTTTGCGACCCTCTCACGGCCCTTATTGAACTTACTGAAGAAGAACGTGCCCTATGTATTCACCGAGGAGTGTAGGGAGTTTGTTCAGTTGAGGCGTTGAAACGGTATTTATGCGAGAGTCCGGTGCTCCGGTACCCCGAATTCTCGGTTAAATACCCATTTCACGTCTACACCGACGCGAGCTGACGAGCACTGTGAGCGGCGCTACATCAGGAGTTTGAGGATGGCTCTCACCCTATAACTTACGCGTACCGGGACGGCTGGAACCACTTCTGCGCCACCTGCCACCAATGAACAACGTTTGGAACTACTGCGGCGGTCGGCCGGCCGCCGCCGCGCCGCCGTTACGGGGCCATGGAGGCGAGTGGAATCGAGTAAAACTTAATGAATTTTGCGTTTGTAAAACAAAAAAAAAAAAGAAAAATGTGAAATCACCACGCTGTTCAGGAAACTTCTGGGAACAACGTGCATATAATTTCAAGCCGGTTCGATAAGCGATTTTTCTTCCCGAAAGCAGTAATTACAAAGCTGCACCTGATATGCGCTTAACGTTACTGGAACGTAGGCGCAGGGCCCGCAAAGTACTTGTACCAATATGGTTCCATTCATAAGCAAAAATTCGAAAATGTGCAGTCAGAGTGCTATTGCCAATACTTCTGGCTACACAATGAACATAAATTTAGCTCAAAGTATCATCACATTTTTCTTCCCTGCCCAGTTTAAGACGAAACTTTTGTGCCGCAGAGCCTATCTTTTCATAGTCACCGTGATCTTTTCCAATGGGTGGCGGTTGTAGTGGCGGACAAGACAGTTCTTAAGTGAACTAAAATCAAATGCTTTCAAAGAAGAACGTAGAAGAACTTGTAATTATTGCCAAATGATCGTTAATTACAGTGTATAATTTCAATTTCGTAGCAATAGAAAACGTTTTCAACAAAACTTGTGAACACCAGTACCGTAAAATGGGGTGTTAAGGGACAGTGGGGTGTTAAGGGACAGTTGCATGGGAAAAACTTTGAGTCATATTAACTTCCTAATTTGAGAAGGTTCAATAAAAACTTCAGTGTGGTAGTTGACACTGTTTTGCTCTTGACCATAGGACAAAATGGTATGGTTTTTCATGCAAGTGATTTGGTTCAAAAATGGATTTGAAAATCATGCTACATTTTCACAAAATTGAAACATCTCCAAAACTCTGTGTGTACCACATAAACTGGTGGGTGTACAGGGAAAATGAATGCATAGGTGTATTGTCACATGTATTGCACATGTTTCCTGAAAAGCTTGTGCAAATCCACCCATTCATTCATCATGCTCTTCCTCTTTTCCGGATACATGCATATTTTGAGGCCACCTAAGGGACAGGGAAGAAAAAATAGAAAATAATATCTAAATATAATTTCATTGAGTTTTCTTTCAGTAGGCATGAAAAACACCAAATTCCACATAAAATGCTGGCAAGTTCATGCTTTTATCTCTAACACATCTTAAGTTATGTAACAAAACATCTCAACACTCTCTTTTACAATGATGGGTCAATGGAGACTGATGTAGGTAAATGTGATGTCATCATAAAAAGGCTAAAACAAAGAGGGCAACATAATGACAAGTGACTAGCTTCAACATGGGTTTTTATTGATGACAGAAGATTACTTTTTGGTTCTGTTTACCTTATAATTAGCACATTTTCCACAAGCATAAACTGCATTCCACGTAATTGGCTAAAAAGGTCATAAGTGGTGAATGAACCTGACTTGTTTTGTGACAGAATATGCAAAACATTTCAATAAATAAATTGTGTGCCCTTCCACACCCCAATTGTGGGCATTTGATGACCATTTCTTGGAATAATATAGGTGTCCCTTAACACCCCACATTGGGGTGCTAAGGGACAGTGATTAAAAATAATAAAAAATAATATGCAGGTATAAATCTTAAAAACTGTAATGTGGCAGGCATGTAAAGCACCAAATTCCACATAAAACGCTGACAATTTGATGCTTCTATCTCCAACCCTTCTTGAGTTATATAACAAAACACATCGAAACTGTCCCTTAACACCCCGTTTTACGGTACCGACGCGCGAGTAAGCAAGTACTCGACGCACGGTCTGCCCGCCACTTCTGAAAATGGTCCGCGGCCGGCCGGCCGCGACCCGACACGGCTAGCCGGGTGTTGACGCCGTCCGAGCTGCCGCAGCCTTTACTGGTAAAAGAGAGCCTAGTGGTCGTCTTTGCTCTTTTAGAAGTTCTTTTTCTACCTTGACGGTCGGCATTTCATACTGACCACAGACAACAGCGCTCTCGGATACCTGCTCCAGGCCACAACGGAACCCAAATGCTCCTCACGACTTGTGAGGGATGCATTGAGGCTGCTTGTGCTCGATTCCGAGTTCGACGTGCGGCATCGCCCGGGGCCCGAAATACCGCACGTGGATGGACTGAGCCGTTTGTCTTGGAGGGCAATGAAAGAAGGGCAAAGCCAAGAAGTGACCGTGGTCATCGACCTCGACTCGTGCACTCGGTCGGTTTGTACCGTCATTGAGATGGGAATCAAACCGCTGAGTGCCGAGGAGCTGCGAGCAGAGCAGCTGAAGGATGAGCAGTTGGAGCCGATTATACGATTTAATGCATACTAATGTGTCCCATGCATAGGCAGAAGGATGTGGGCACGCGTTTGGCATGATCGAAGAATATGCCTACTAGTACTACCGCGTAACTTCTTCGTTTTTTTTTCCAACTAAATATTAATTATCTCCCTCGTTTTTAAATTACAGTGGCCGAAATCCAACGACGAACGCATATTTGGGGGTAGGTGGGTATTGGCGCCCAGACTCAAGCAAAGGCTTGTGGCGACGCCCTGGAAAAGTGTCCCTAGAAGTTCTGAAACCGTGGTGACGCCGCTGCATCCAGCGTCCATAACTCCATACTCGATCTACACCTACTCTAACACATAGGCACTGGCTTTGTTATATAGTCAACTTAAAACATATATCGCCGTTGTGCTCCCGGCATTCGTCAGGCAGCATTTCTGCAACTTGCCGAGGTTGGAGTGTGTCCCAGTAGGCCGAAATTTGAGTGACACCTGACCCTTTAATGGTGTAGAAATAGTTACTGAGAGAAGCTTCGTTAAAACGGAGTTGCAATAGCAGTGACAACTTAATAAATTAGCAAGATACTTATTCACATAAGACATAATGATAATTTAGTGGTAACCACAACCTCCCTGATGAGGTCATCGTGGGACTAACGGTCACGAGCCTGACTTGAGTCTCCTCCCTCGTCTGGTCAGTATGGGTGGATGGGAGAAATGGACTGGACTGGAATGGAATGGAATGGAAATGGAAATGTTGAGTACCACTCTGATCAGACTGTTCAGATTGGTCCCAGGGGATGTCAATGCTGCATACGGCATGGAGAAACAGGTGTCGGTCACCCGGTGCATGTAGCAGGATTTAACCGATTTAACTGCCCAACAGTCAGCTCTAAATTTATGGAAAACATAGCCCGGTGACGGACTGCTCTGGTTGTTTTTCAATGGCAAAACACAATTCTAACGAATAGTGTTTGCTTTATTATCAAACAACCTGCGGTTATGAGCCAACTAAACGAACATGAACCACTGGGTGAACCACTGATGACTGAATCAATGACAAGCAATGGAATGAGAAGCAGCTTCGGACTAATGCAATAGCTTTCAAAATTTGTGTATCATGGCATTGGGATATAATCCCTTTATCAGTTTAGTCCACATCTGACCTCCAAATCCCATGGATTTCAAGTATGATCGATAACTGTTCGGAAATGCCGCTAACGGCCGCCACATGTCTGGCAATGCATTTCAGTTCGATTAGTTGCTGTCCAATGCAGTATGTGGTCGCTGGTAATTGGTCAGTGGCCACCGGAAGCAAGGCCGTATAAGTTACCGGAAGACCTGCTGGCAACAAGACTGTCAGCTGCAGCTGCAGCCACGGCCGCCAGAGGGGGATGCTTATCGGTGGCGTAGTCATTTCCTGAATCAGGGCATGGCCCGAATGTCATGTGCCTTGTGCCTTGTGACTTGTGGGCACCTTGCGAAAGCAGCAACTGATTGGATCTCTCGATCTTATCCAAAGGAGGCTGATCGACTTTTCAGACGCCAGACATGAGACACTGAGAAGGACAACCGGCATTGCCGACATAAACGTAAACTATCCTCATTCATGTAGGTATGGATGAAATCGATCAATCCATCGCAACTTCATGACTGGCCCTGGTGCAATCACTGAAAAATATCCAACGACTCAGTTACTAGCGAAACAAGTAACTGACGAGTGACGACAACCTATAAGCACGTGTTCATCATACGAGTTATGACTTGAACAATAAAAAACTATTAAAAATTATATTTAAAAAAAAAAACGTCAAGCTTCGACGCCGCTCGCGTACACGGCAGGGAGCTGGAACATTGCACATGCTACCCACCCACCTACCCGCACGGGCTCTCTGGCATCGCCGTAATGAAATAGTTCCCTCAGGCATACACATTGTTAGAGTCATCAGTCAGGCGGAAACGCTGTCGGCCACCTCGAGAGGTCAAGGTGACCCGGCAACGGTAGAAGTTCCGAGTTCCGGCATCTCAACAAGTGGACGCCCTCCGACGCCTTCCGGCCACAGAACAGTGAGCAGCAACGCGTGACGACGAGATAGAAGGGATGATAGTAGGTTGGAGTGAGAGATAGGACATAAAATGCTGGGTAGGAGTAAAACTATAAGGCAAGGAAGAGGGGTTACTTTGAAGTCTGAAGTGCAATCAACAGTCCTAATAGCTAGATCGAGAGAGAGAGAGAGAGAGAGAGAGAGAGAGAGAGAGAGAGAGAGAGAGAGAGAGAGAGAGAGAGAGAGAGAGAGAGAGAGAGAGAGAGAGAGAGAGAGAGAGAGAGAGAGAGAGAAGAGCGGAGGGCTGATGGGATGGGATATACCTAAGGGTCACTGGCTCGAAAGAGGGAATGATGTTTTGCAGTTCGCTTCCTACTCTGTCGTTAGGTACAGACCTGGCTAAACGAACGCATGAACTCAGCGGCAGAGTAAAATGCAGAGTAAAGGGAGGACTGATACGGACGGAGAGAGGCAGTGAGCCGCTGCCGCACGGTCACGGACCACGCGACCGATCGCTTACTTTCACTTTCGTCGCCGACCGAAGGCAGCCAGCCGGGCATGAGACCCGAACCGTGCACTGTTCCATCGACTATGGACTCCTCTCACGCGAAAAAACCGTCCGTCGCTTTTTTGTACCGCACTTTTAAACAGTGGGAATACATAAAGACTGAGGGCGTGTCAGTTTCACAGTGGCCAACAGAACTGAATCGACTCGCTTATCCGACAGACTGCATGCAATTCGTTTCGGTGTAGTGAATGAGATCATGTCCGACGGCATCGATTTTGGGGGAGGCAGCGGCCATGAAGCAGCCCGACCGGATGCGCCGAACACAGCGCTTCAGACGTGGAACGAAACGGATCGCCAGACCACTCATCCATTGCTAATTTCCATCCCTACCCCCGGTCTAGACATGAAACACACCGACCTCACCAGATCAAAGCTACCAGACCAGATCGAAGTTATAGACACCTCTCACTCTCGTTGATCCAGCTCAGCTGATCGTACAGCACGAGGCCCGAGGTCGGCTAGATGCCGTGAGGTCAGGTGTACCTACTGGAGTAACGGGTCGCGGGAGCCGGGCTTTGGGTCAGGGACGCCAGCGTAAATGAAAGCAGCCGACCTGACAGACAAGCAGTTACAAACAGGGCGGTAAGGCGGCCAGCTGTCTACCGCACAAAAAGTTCAATGGCAGAAGCATGGCGACTCTTTCCTGGTCATAAATGATTCGAGACCACAAGATCAATGCTTTCTTTTAATCGTTCCGCTTCTCACAAAACTTCACAATTAATTCAGGACATTTAAATATTCTCATGGCGTACATTTAGCCGAAAATCGGCACATCTCATCAACTGAAAAGTGAAAACACAAAAGAAAGTCCTATGTAGGCAGCTAATGGCCAAAAACCTTCGGAGACAACCCAAACCGTTTGGCCTACAGTCGGTTCTGCCCAGGGCCATGGTCGGTTCTGCCCAGGGCCATGGTCGGTTCTGCCCAGGGCCATGGTCGGCTCTGAACAGGACCATGGTCCGCTCTGAACAGGACCATGGTCCGCTCTGGCCAGGACCACGGTCGGCTAAGCTCTGACCGATTATTGTCTTACGGTTTCACGCAAAAGTTCCAACCCCGGGGATGATTGTGAGAATTTGGGGCAGCAGGTTTGTTTAAAAGGCTGTTTATGATGGTCTGGTACAGCATGACTGTTCGTGAGCGGCTGTTGCAATTAGGGGTATTTATGACAACTTTTAGTAGCAGGGGTTCGTGATGAGCTGAAAAGCTGGTGCAACAGGGGTGTTTGTGAGGAGCTGGTGCAGTTAGCGGTGTTAATGGCAGCCCGTTGCACTAGGGATGTTTGTCAGGAGCTAACGAGCTGGTGCAGCAGGAATGCTTGAGAGGAGCTGATGCAGCACATGGTGTCTGCGAGGAGCTGGTCACTAATGCATTATGGATGTTTGCGTGGTGCTGGTGCTGGTGCAGCAGGGGTGTTTGTGAGCAGCCGGCTCACTAAGTTGTGAGTTTCCAAGCGGAGCGAGAGGCACCCACCGTGAAAGACGCCAAGTGGTGCGTGAAACGACCCACCTAGCACCGCACGCACCACCCGCCGCACGTGCCCGGCCGGTGCTCCAAGTTCAGAGAATGACTGACCGTTGTTGCCAATAGCCGTAAGATGCGCCACTTGCTAAGTTGTTAAATCAAATGAATTACTTTAATGATAATGCCCCGAGAATAGGTACTAGCCTGAATGACCACAATGAATATTAGCTTCAAGGGTGATAACGGACGGCCCCTGATAAATAAACTAATATTTATCTTAGACGTTGAATCTTAAACTAATAAATAAATCTTAGACGAAAAGTTGGGTGAAAATGCGGCTTTTACCTTACATTTTTTACGAAATTTAAGCGATATCTTGTTCTAGGGGGTGCGTAATGCGTATGAAAATGTTTTAGTTTCTCAATATAAATTAAGATAACGAATTTCGCTTTTGAAAAGAGAAGATAAAAGTGGATTACCGGTTTAATAAACGCGTCCTTCAAAGGCAATACCCACCCCTACCCGGAAGGGAGCTACCACCGTCACACAGCCTGTCTGTACCAACCATCCCCTAGAAAGGCGCCGACACCACCCGTTCCCGGGCGAACGGACATTGCTTATTTACGGGGTGACCGCACGCGGGGAGCGGCCGGCAATATAGCGTGCCAGGGAGACCACTAACAGCCGCAGAAGGGCGCTCGGCGCACATGGACACAACATCGCCAAAACACGCCGGGCAGTGACCTGTGACCCCTGATGTCACTCGGGTTCGTCCCCAATCTGATGCAACGGTGAGGTATCGTGAGTCGTGACAGAGGACAGACCGGGTCTGGTCAGTGACCCATACGGATGTGGTTTGCATATCTTTAACCCTCGCCGGCACAGGCCATTTTGCGTCCTTCGACGGCACAAGGGGGGGGTTGGTACGACCCCCCCCCCCCTCGCGTTTGGCCCCTGATCGAGCTAGAGCTTCGCGGAAAAAACGAGCGTGTTGCCCGTCACGAGAGGAAGCCGATGATACCCAATTTTAAGGTCCTAGGTCATCGGGTGACCTTCCAGGTCAGGTCATGACCCGAAAACCGGGAAAATCGGGACCTGTTAGAAAGTCGTAAAGTGTGGCTGCTATGTGGTTTTCCGGGGTGCTGATCACGAATATCGTGTTAGTTTTGATCAGAGATGATGTTTTTAAGCATTTAGACCAGGTCGGGTCAGGTCAGGTCAGGTCAACCGGTAGGGATTGTGACGGGTATTCGTAATGCGTGTCAACCGCCTCTGACAGCTTCGTAACATGTTACGAAGGCACCAAAACTACTTCGTAAATGTTCAAACGGTTGCTAAATTCGAATTCAGCTCCAAAAACTAGCCTAGAAACATGTAAAACTCGAAAAAGTGAACCGAGGTCACCCGAGGTCACCAAAGGTCAATGACCTGACCTGACCTTCAGGTGACCTTGACACCCACCCTAATGTATGGGAGCAACATCAAATCACATGTTTGAACGTTTGAAACCACGAAAAGCTTGCAAACGCGCGGCTAATGCGAGCCGACATACGCCGAATCGCGATTTCGGCCAAACATAGTCACGGAAAAGAGGTCACAGGTCAAAGGTCATTGGGGTCAGGGTCATGAAATTTTCAGGGAACGTGTAAAATTGATCAATGCGAGGGTACTGAAAGTTTGGTCGCGATCGGCCGCTTTTTACGCGAGTTATTCGCGAAAAACCTTAGGGGGGGGTTGCATCAACCCCCCCCCCCCCTGTGCCGGCGAGGGTTAAGTGTATTAACCCTCGCCGGCCGAGGGGGGGGGGCGGGTGCCGCCCCCCCCCCCCCCATAGGGTTTTTTTCGCGATAGCTCCGAACACGCTGGCGATAGAGAGCTGAAACTTGGCATACCTGACCTTTGATCCAAGCCGGATCTTTTGACACCAACCGCATTTTTGGGTCAGGTCAGGTCACTGACCTATGACGTCATAAGTGAACCTCTGCACGGTCTTCAGATGTCGCAACTTCGCAACGCCCTCACTGCCAGAGGAGATGTCACAGGGAAATGAAACTTGCAGGATCTAGTATCCATTATGAGTCCCACAACTTGTATATCTCGGATTTTTCCTAAAGGTCATATGAGGTCAGGTCATTTTCGTGATCTCACCATTATAAGTCAATGGGGAAAAATGAAAACTGCTATTCTGGCGCCGGGAACGATCTCCAACTATCTCAAGCACACAGAATCGTGATTTGATGCACTCCTTGCAAGGTTAGATGCGTCACTTTTGCAATTTTGACCTTGCGTGACGTCATTTATGACGTCATCAAGGTCATATTAGTTTTTCGTCAATAACTCTTGATCAAATTAAGCTAGTGAGTCGGGAAAGCCACCAATGGACTCAGGAAGGCCTGCCAAATCGAATGATATGCGACATGACCTCTTTCGACCAACTTCGTGACCTTGGGGTGCTGACCTGACCTTGACCTGAGGTCAACACCCCAAGTTGACCTGACCCGGACAAAAAGTATATCATTCGACGCGCCTGGGCAAGGCGAACACGATGCTGCCAAAATCGGCGCTCTGCGGCCGTTTTTTGCGAAGTTATTCACCAAAAACTGAACCGTACCTTGGGGCACTTGACCTGACCTCAGAGGTCACCGGTTGACCTAGGACCTTAAAATCGGGTACCAATCTCTGCGTCTCGTAACGGCGCACACGCTCGTTTTTTCCGCGACGCGCTAGCTCCACCAGGGGCGAAACGGCGAGGGGGGTCGTACCCGCCCCCCCCCCCCTCGGCCGGCGCGTATGTAGAAAACCAATAGGTCCGGCGAGGGTTAAAACACCGCGCAGTATCATGCTCGTCTAACTCTGTTCATGTAGAGCGACACTACCTACATGTATAGCGACAGCCAGCACTGGGAAGAAGTAGTGGCAGTACGCCATCGGTTGGCATGGCTGAAAAGAGCGAAGCCGATGGCATGCATTACCGGAACCGGAAGGGAATTTCCGGCGTTGGGGGCGCATTGCCGGCGTGGGGGCGCATTGAAATGGCCGGTAGCTGTCCCAAGCTCAGGGTTGACCAGTGACCACTCAGTTGGGAGCTAAAGATCACCGATAATTATTGTCAGGTGTTGACGGTAATCACAGATGGATGGCACCCAGCGGTCAAAGGTGGTGATCGGACTGTTGCGGTCAGCCTGCTCACCACTAGATATGCGAGACGTGAGTCCTATCTGACCAGATGTGTTTGTCGGTGTTGCCCTTGGAAATCCCGCTCAAGAACTGACATGATGGAGCGAGCCGCAGTGAGTAGGTACTGAGCACTGGGCACAGAACTCGACCACACTACGGGCCACTGACGGTCATCGTCGCGACGGTCTCAACGAACCTTTTATGCCAATTGATCATAAAGTAGAAGCATTCCAGATACCAGCGGGGCACTACCAAATGATCTGATACTCCCATAACGCATAGCCCGTATGCTGGCCAGCGCTCACTGAAAGGCAGCCGAAGTTCGCGGATATAAGTTTTCGTAGCATTACAAGGGCGAAAATTAGTGAAAGAATGAATACTCAGCCTGCTCCCTGGGCCATTGATTTGTGGTTAGCGGTGGCTGTAACAACACTTAGGCTGTTAACAATGCTAATTACATCTGAAGAATAGCAATCGAGTATATAGGTACCAAATGTCATGCATAAATGGCCCGCTTCTGAATGAGTAACAAGAACTGATCCAGGGGCATCATTTTCTGAAAATGATTGGTAGCGCTCTAATGTTAATTTTCGCAACTTCAAAGCCATTCTTACCATGCAACGCCATAGGCATAATGTTAAAGTTTCGAAATTATTGGTAGGGCTCCGGCCCTACCAGGCCGATACAAAACGACACCCATGAACTGATCAATATTTCATAGTTGTAACAAAAGCCTAACGCCTTAACTGCCTTCTAAGCATCGCTATTTAGTTGTATTTCCTTTCTAATCACAGCCGAGAATCGGATTTGAATCGGATAACGGAAAAACAGGAAGTTGGATTCACCGGCTAATTCCAGAGGACCAGTTTTGCCGGCGAGTGTTCTGCCGCGACTGGCGGGAATCGTAGGCCAGACGGTCGAACGAACTAACCAAATACCAGCCGGACGCACCCACATTCGTCTATTGACGAATGTGTTCTCGTCCTCCTAAGCAGGCATGCAGCATGCTAGGATTAGGGGAGATGACTTCATACAGCCCAAGCTAGCGGGGCGGCCTGCAGAGGCGGTGGAAGGGGCATTCAGTACTCACATCAAAGTACGCCATGTCCGACTCGCCGTCCTCCAGCTGAGACACGGGCGCGTACTTGTCGCCTCTGGACCACATCGGCGCTCCGCTCGGCTCCCCGGGCTCAGCAGCCCACCGGTCTGACCGGGCAGCGGCCCCTCAGTCGGACATTGCCGCAATCGCGCGGCCGGCACGCGACCGCCTCTCACCGGCACGGCGCTCGCCGCAGATCGTCTCACAACACTCAGCCTGCTCGCGTCAGCACGATCCACCACAGCAGCGAACACACCAGCTGAACACACTGCTGAAACACCTGTTGACGCTGAATTCTCTTCAGCACGTGCTCTGATGACCAGCGCTCCACCGGCGTCAACCCCACTTCCAGCTCCCGAGCGGCGACTGAGCCCGCGCCGTGCTGCGGCCGCTGCGGTGACGTCATTGTGTTACGTCACAGGTGGGCAGGACAAGGTCAGCGGCTGGTGCCGGTGGAAGGGGGCCGGTCGGTCGCCACCGTATTCCCGTAAGCGTCGTATTCCCGTATTCCATTAGCTGTCAGATGAGAGCAGTGCTTATGCGGGGTCAAAGTCCACGGGAAATTCCACGATGTGGCCAGAAACTCAGAAACTTGGGCAGACCTTGCAGCTCGAACAAGGTTTAGGTGCAGAACTGTGGAGCGGTGCCCAACACATCGCCCCTCCCATCCTTTTCATCCCTTTCAGTCCCCTTATCCCTCCCATCCCTCCGAGCTGTTCATCCCTTTCATCGTCCTCCGAACCCCCTCAACAGCCTCCCTGACCCTTCCGGTTCAATCGTCCCTTGCACCCCCATTCCTTCCAAAATCCAACCCAACAACCTCTTTCCCTTACACTTTACATCTCATCATTATTCCCATCTCAAGCCTCCTTCTTCCTAGTAGCACTCAACACTGGGTGTGCGAACTGGCACCAGCCACCGGAAGTCGCGAAATAAACAATAAGAATATCCGAAGCTGATCCGAAGCAGAAAACAAAATACAGCATTTACCGCTGCTTCTCCAACCGAATGTGACGAATGAAGATACCCAAATCATAATCACGTGATAAATGCAGACGCAGAGTCGTGACGTCACGGCCGCTGGAATTTCCGTTTTGACGTCATTGGACAGACGCGGCGTCCAGAAAACCAAACCCGGAATAAATACAACGGGTTACTTCAGGCAGACAACGGGTTATATAGAGTTGAAGCTGGATCATCGCCATTGTGGTGTGTTTGGAACCGTAACTGCCGATGTAGTGAATGATTGGGGCTCGTCCCAGGGGCCCCACGCACCGTCAAGTGTCGATACTCTATAATGTGTTGCATTGCACTGTACCGACTAGTGAAGCACAATGTTCGACTTCGAGAATGCCTCTCCCACTTTCCCATTGAGCAATCTCCCGTTATTCGGGGTTCATATCTTATTCAGTCCCGAATATTGTTGCAATCACGCGAACCAGTTATTACTGCACCCAGATTCCAAAGCCGCAAGATAAAACAGGCGACGTTCGTCCACATAACAACCGTAACGTCACAGTCGACCATACCACGTAAAGATGGTGACATCACGGGCGCGCCCTCAGACTGGCGTGACGTTACGTCAGCGTCATGGGTATGCCGGGAGATAAGTGGTACACTAACCATGCCTGTTTATTTATCGAATGTTCCAGACCATTGCAGAAAGTCTCGTCCAGACGTGCTATGTTTCAACACAATCACATATCTGCAGCTGGCTTGAAAAATCGGTCTACTACACCTTTTTGCGTTGTTCGATGGCCAATCAGCAAAACCCATTCGTCCGATCAGCACATAGGTGGCGCCAGTGAGAGGCATTCTGGCAAAACCTTCAGCATATGGGCAAAACGGAATGCTGATCCCACTCCACAGCTCGTCAGTTGGTATTACCTTCGCTATTCGCCATAACTGATTGAGTTCCGGCAAAACCTTTGACGATTTGGATAAATGCTTCGTCATTCGTTAATATCCCTTCGTCGTTCACCAAAACATCCCCATGCTAATTTCGGCATTCCTCATAACATTTCGTCAAAACTAAAAACAGATCGCCCCTTTACAGAGAAGTATAAATATGACCGCGTTTATACAGTGCAGAGCGAGGCATAGGTGGCGAAACTCGTAGACCATTGATCCACATAAAAATCGGTAGCGTTCATGAGCGCCATAGGTACAATGTAGATGGACGTAGCTGACATGTTATCGGCTGATTGAAAAATGGACAGGCAACAGAGCAACAGGCTGGATAAGTTAACCCCGCCTCAAACACCAAGGAACAGGCAACAGGCTGGATAAGTCAGCCCCGCCCCAAAAACCAAGGTGTCCGGCCGGCAGGGCCCGGCTTGCCATCTGTCAGCCATTCCCTCGCGAGTCCGACCGGCGCGGCCGCCCGAGGCGTTGTCCCATGACATCGCAAGGGTGTCATGCGATAATGACGGCCGACTTCGTGGTTTGTATCGAAGCGTTTAGGAGTCCGACGCTCAAGAATCTACATGCCTACTCGGTATGGCGCCGGCAGTCTCCTCGTAGCTATGGTATAACTGCCTTTTTCGGAATCCAATGGTTAATTGGCTGCAAATTGCGCTGGAACTGTCATAAGCCTCATCCCTGAATGCGTGATTAACGTTAAACATTGAATATGGCTAGATAAGCACTACATCATTGACATTTTGATCATTGACGAAAGTTTTAAACAAACAGTCATTGTTTACGCACAGTACCGATGAATTTTGCACATCGACTAACCATTTTGTGAAATGTCGAAGCATTATGACAATCTGACAAAGTGTTTTGCCTATGACGAACATTGTGCTCAATGACAAACAGTTATGCAGAATGGTTAAATGGAGTCCAGCCTGTTTTGCCGACCGTCAATCAGTGATGCACACCGCCGATGGGTTATTCTGAATGACGCTTGTCCAAACTGATGCCGAAATGGTTATGACGATTGGCCATCGAACAACGCAAAAAGGTGTATAATACAGGCACGCGAGTAAAACAGCCTTGCACTGGAATTGAGATAGCCGAGTAGGGCACCGTTTACAAATCCGGCACAAAGGGGAAACGCCGAGGAACCAATTTGTCATTTTCTACTGTAGTGACGCTTTGCTCACCGGTCATTATATTCCACGAAAACACAGTCGGCCCGTTTCGTACTTCCTCTATCCCCATCCGTCCCCTTGCCTCGCTTTCCTCACAACCTTCCCACGCCCACACCTCCCTCCCTCCCTCCCATTTCTCTCCCCCTCCCCCGACCCCCCCGTAAACGCCGATCTCAGATTCCCATTTATTTCTGCCCGCCCATCCAGCGAGCAGTCTTCAATCTGAAAAACAGTACGTTACGGAATGAGATGTGGAAGCATGTACGCCACTGTCACTCGTCCTCTCTCGCACATCGCCGGCCGTCCGTGTCACGGACGGGGCCGAGCAGACCGAGCAGGCTCACCCAGCCGAGCCCAGAACTCGGCTATAAATGAAGTCGCACGTATACCGCAAACGTTGGGCTGGATAAACACCAATGCGTGTTCCTGACCACTGAACCGGCGGGAAAGAACGTCCAAACGGAGCGACGTTTCTGTACTAAATACAGATCGACACGCTCCTGCCTGGAGACGGTGTCTCGGGGGCCTGTGCCCCGCCCCACGTCCCCAAACACCGTCAGCGGCCGCGGGACGGTACCCGGGTCACGCGCACGAACTCACAATCAGCCACACCGTGTACACACGCGCGCCCGCACACACAGACATACACACACCTGAGCCGCGAACAGACGGCGGCCGCCGAGCCGACGTCTCCGTCCCGCGCAAACCGCGCCGCGTCACGCCGCCAACGCGCCGCTCTTGTCACCTGGCGGCGGCGGCGGCGGCGGCTAACTGAAGAACGTCCGAGGTAAGGAACAACACAGGATATGAACGAGCTACACGGCGCACACGCTACACTACAGAGGGGCGCGGCTCGGCGCGACTCACGGTCCCTGCGCGTCCGAGCCGACGCGCTCAGTCATGATTTTGATGCTGCACCACATAGCCGGTCGCCGGACGGCCACATCACGTGGCGTATCGCTGCGTCCACTGGCGGGCCACTCTGTCGTGTTCCTCGCGGTTCTGCAGGTACTGGGTGGCGATACTGCCCACCAGAGGGTCGGCTGTGGACAGATGAGTCCACGGAGACGTCAGAGGTGGCCGAGGACGAACGGCGGCTGGTGGAGGTGAGGGAAGGCAGCAGGACGTGGAGACTGGTGGTAGGCGATGACGAAGATGTGAACGAAAACGACGGCAGGATGTGTTGCAGATGTGGCACAACCGGATATTGTGGAAGAGACAATGAAGTCGGCAGCGGGCGAGGTCGTCAGTTTCGGACTGGATCTCAGATGATATGAAGAGGCAGTGGCTCTCACACGGACGGCACAAACAGGCGATAACAGACGCATGTTGTTCGTGGATGGAGGCTAGATACTGATCCATGAGAATATTCCAAGGAAGCGAGGTTCAAGCTGGGAAATAGGGGATGGGGCTCTCACGTCGGCTGCGCTAATGAGCAGCCAACTTCTCCCACCGACCGCCAGTGATCGGCAGTAGGCCCGATCTGAACAGCACTCCAAGGCGAGAAAATATCCGAACCCTTAGGTAAATGTAACATTCTTGCTAATATCAATCGATTGTATAAAGGTCATTAGTTAGGAAACGTGTGGGATGACACTTGGGGTAAAAGAAAAGCATATCACGATCAAATACATTAAATGCCTATTTCTCTTTTGTCATTTGTCTACCTGCCCATTTCTCCGACCTTACCGGGCGAATATTACACCTCCCACGCCCCGTCAGCACGGCGTCAGCCACCCCACCCCACTGTCCCGGTCCCAGCGCCCCTCCGCCTCCCTAAAGGTCACAGCCACGACCACAGACAGCGAACGGGTCATCACACCGACGAATGCAAGCCAATATAAACGACCCGGCGCCAAGCCCTGTTACTCGACACGATATAACGGAAAGAGGCCAACCGATACCGTGAGACTACGTAAATAGCGTCTAGTTCGAGTCCGAAACGGTTGTGTTGTTCAGTGACCACCAAACCAGCAAATGAGCTTGAAACACCGACTTGGAAATCCATACTATATTGGTCTTTGACAGCATGTAGTTAGCTGGAAGTGATATAAAACTGCATACAATTCCTGGTTATTGTTGCATGACCATGACTCTAGCAAGGCATTGTATAGACCTATCCTGTTCCGAGCCTCTCTCGGCACGGCAACCAGCCGCGGAAACAGGCATTCAGTCTGTGTCATGACGACGCCGAACATAATGTACTGAACAGTCCTCCCCCACCCCCGGGCTGGGGACGTGGCAGAACCAGAGGCGTTAGCCGTCGGGAGGGGGGGGGCTCCGATGCTGAGCTGGGCCGACAGTGGGGCCACTCGACTGCGAGTGGACGGACACAGTCGACGTCCCTCCGTCCCTTTCCCAGTAACACTACTGAGGTGGGAAACAGGGAGAGGGTGCCCGTGGGACGCCTGGCTCGACAGGTGATATTCTGATTAATGGGTCAGCGGGGAGGGGTATATGTCAAATTACCGGTCGGCTGCCCAGCTGCCGACCTTGACGAATGCGAGCATAACTGGAAATGAGCTTCTCTTTATCAGCTCTTCTCTCCAGTGAATTCCCACTCAGGTGCCCATCAAGGGTAGCGGGTGAGGGGTAAATGTCACGGACGTCCAACATAGCCGTGTTGTGACGGCAAAAACTGTCACAGATAAGCTGAGTGTGCTAAATCCAGGTGTTAACAATGGAATAACTTCAAAGTTCCTTCAGTCTCACAACAATGAACCATTCGTCCCACTATCAATATCATTACGACGGCGTAAATTGGCGTCCAGTTGAACGGTTTCGATATTCCATAAATGAATTCACCCCTAACACTAAAATAAACTTGCCTAAGTTCATTAATTAACCATCCTTTCCGTACAAAACACGGAAAGCTCCCCTAACCTCCCCTCCCGCACCCTCACAGACTGTGCTCTGTGCCGCAAGACTGTGTTCACACTGAACCCACCCCTCGCCCCCGCCTGGCGGCACACCGTACCTGGATTGCAGTCGGTCAGCAGCGAGCAGATGGAGAGCAGCACCTTGGAGATGGTCAGCGCTGGCGACCAGTTGTCCTTCAGGATGTCCAAGCAGATGACGCCCTGACTGTTGATGTTGCAGTGGTAGATGCGCGTCTTGAATGTGACCTGATAAACGGCGCCACGGTCAGTTGCAAGGAACACTGGATTAGTGAAGTTCAGCCTTGATGGCCTCTCTTCTTCAACCACGAACAGGGCCATATACACAACAATCAATAAACAATGACATATATGTGCCCATACTCGGTATAAAAAGCATCATGGCATGTGTTTTGATGAGACGAGTTGCATCATGTCATGCTTGATGAGACGAGTTACCTAGCCGAATTGACGCCGACTTATTCAAGCAGAACGAGAATTCCCAGGTTTGACAATGACTAAGAATCGATACCCCCGTCCCCAGAAGGCTATCGGCGCACCTTTGGCGGTTTGAAGGGGTACTCTGACGAGAAGTGAATGTCGAGGAAGAAGACGCCTCCCTCGTACACAGAGCCCGGCGGCCCCAGGATGGTGGACACCCATTCGTACAGGTTGTCGCCCTTGGGCCCTGCGCTGCAGTTGGGCGGCGGGTCCAGTGTGATCTCCGCCAGCTCCTTCTGAATCCTGCGCGGGGCAACAAGGAATAACGTCAGGTGGGGCAATGAATTAGGGCACAGGACATCAGCATTTCAAAACAGGCAAAGGACCATGATATGATTGAGCAAAAGCATCAAACAAAACACAAATGTTTAAGTGCAGCAATCACAACATGCATAGTCCACAGAACAATAAATGGAAAATGCTCAGTCACAAAATCAGAGCACATATTTATGGTAAATATGCAATGAATGGATAATGAATGAATGCATGAATGAATGAATGCATTAATCAAGCAATCATCTCAATGCCAACCAATGCACTAATTATCATAAAAATGATACATCTCAATGCCCTCAGAATCATCATTAATTCATATATTTTCATTCGGCCTAAAGCCACACTCAAACATTCAGGTTCAGTTAGAGTGCAGTTAGGCCCTCATAGGCTACCTTTTGGCGCTGGTGCTGAGTGACTTTGAGGCCTTGGGGGTCAAGGTCTTGTTGTGCTTCTCCTCACTCTTGTTGTCAGTCTGCTGGCTTCCTTGGCTACTCCCATTGGACTCGCTGGCGCTAGATCCGGCCCCGGAGGCCGCGTTCGACGACATCCTCTCACCTCTGTGAAACAAAATGAACACACATAGGTAGTGAGAATGATTAAAGACATCTTGGCATAATGAGATATGATTTATAAAAGAATACATTGGCCAGCATTACTACTGTCAGGAGCGTAGCCAGGATTTCCTCCAGGAGGGGGCCAAACTTACAGGGGCCCAAGGTAAACCCCCTCAAAATCAAAAAAGTCATCGGATTTCATCCACTATTTTTTGGAGGGGGCCCAAATAAATTAAAAAAACGCTACTTTTATTGTGCCCCTTACCGTACTTATGACACCGCAATGGGGGCCCTTTTGGGCTCCAGGGGGGCCATGGCCCCTATGGCCCCCCTTGGCTACGCCCCTGACTACTGTATACATTCCCAATCCACCACACACAGAAGCATTACACTTTGCAAAAGTGGACCACTTTTATTCTTTAAATCTAAAGTATTCTGTCTTAACTGATTATAAATAATTTATTTATTTATTTTTTGTTCTGTGAATTGCCTGTGACACAACTTACAACTGGTCCTGGTATGGCAAGCATTTTCTATGAAAAGTATGTACTGACACAAATACAATGTAGCACTAAATCTAAAAACTGAACATCATGAGCATTATTTATTATTTGAATTTCCACCATCAAGCTATGAAAAAGGACAAAAAAGAAAACAAATATAATAGAGGTATATTTTGATAGAAAAAGACATGCAGCATGTCATTGCATAGGTACCAAAGCCAAAAAGCTGCAAGACAAAGTACACTGGTGATCTGATGATACTAAAAGATAATTTTTCATTGAAAATAGAAATTGATTGTCGTGTGATTCACTTGGTAGAGCATTGGACTCCTGGTGGTCAGTCACTTGTCACATTCACATTACACTCAAGTCACCTCAAGTCACTCTGGCACCTGATATCAGACTTCTGACAAGTGACAAGGATGGTCTGCAGTTGGTGGGAGTAGCCACAGCTAGCTGAAATCAGTTGATTAGGACAGGCAGTGTCCTGCTTTGAACCTAACTTTGCCATCCAAATGATCTTGTTATCCAGAATTGCACAATCAGACTGTACGGGTGACTGTAGGGGTATAGGACTGTAGGCCTATGCAGAAAGGGCTGCTTAGCATGGGCCCTGGGTATCAATCTGCTCATTCCATCTTTTTTTTAGCTATAACTATCTGTAGAAAAAAGAAATGTAATGAATTTTCATAATGACTACATGGGAAACTTTGTCTAAACTACCACTATATTTTTGCTAGATTAAATAATTAGGATTAATGACACTTTTCAATAAAATCTTCTAATGTCTCTGTTATAACATCCTGAGGACTCAGAAAGCCTGGGTCCTACCCCACACCTCTAAAACCCTCTTCCGAGCTGGACAGTTCTGCCTTGGCAGTGCAATAAGCCTGATAGTGCATTCCCAGGCCAATGCCTTTCCCTAACATCTTTTATCCTTCCTAATCTTTGAATTTCAGTAGTCTTACTCTAAGTACAGAAAGATCCTAACCAGGTAAAAAAAGTTTTCAGCAAGATTCGGAGGAAGCCCTCTGGGCTCTGAGTGCCAGTGCAGCCAAACTACCTAAGGTATATGCCAACAAATCAAGCATGAATAAGAATTATCTGAAAATATTTTATGAATAAATATATTACTCATGAGTCATGTGCCACCGAAATGCTATAAGTTACGATTCAAGCCAGAGGATCAGAAGAAACATGTGAATGCGTCACATTCGTCACACACGCTTATAATTGGTGACTAATGCATCTCAAGAACGCTGAAAATGTGCACCAAGCTTGAATGAAGAATCGTCTTTCAGAAAAATCAGCAGACGCTTGCCAAATACCTAGTTTACAGCAATATCAGGGTCTTGGACCACGACAGAGCCGCCATTGCAATCCAACCGGAGCAAAACAAAGCGATCTTTGAATGCATGGAACTCGAAGCTGTGTTGTACCACGTTACCATAACTTGATGAATACATACCCTCTTGAAAGACTCTCTTCTTCTCAGTATAAGTTTTTCTTGGGGCTACGCTTATAACACCGTAAAACCCCTCTAAATATAACACGGAACCACGCTCACAACAGCGCCCCGTGTGCTTTTTGTCAATCACAGAGTGCCGCGCCGGCGGCGGCGGCGGCGTTATTTTCGTATCACGGTAGTGCTACCAGATGCTGCCAGTAGAAAGGAAACTCTTCATCCGCTCCGAAGCTCATTATCTCATTATGGTATGGAGGAAATGAGCAATCTGCGAAATTACCGAATGCCAATAGCGCGATCTTTTTCGGGCATTGAATGGTACAATTGCACTTTCGAAGGCGGATAAATTGCATCTCATCCGAACGTCTAGCGTCCATTCCACGTCATCCTCAGCGCGAAGTCGAGACTGAAGTCGAGCCTTCCATGCCTACACCTCATGCAAAGGAATATTGATGCCCATCTCGTATAAAAAGTGTGACATCTACTCTTGTCTACAAAAATGAATCTAGTGACAAATCACTCTAAGCAATGGTTAGATGAGATGGTTTATATACTAGCCGTGGATAAGGCTGTTTCTAAAATGTAATGTATGTATATGTATACCTCGCTTCAGAACAAACAGCCCCGAAAGAAATGTAGTAATGCCATTATGGCGGTCATACAAGGCATATTGATACTTGACTACGTTCAGTACATGGATATGTTCACTAGTGCCCCACTAAATAACCCTAAATATGAGTTTCGTCGGATCAGCTTACTGCAAACTGCAAACGACTTGTCAAATTAGTTTACCTTTATCAACATGTTACAAATCCACAGACAGCATAATTTACGCGAGCGTCACAACAAAGTCGGCAAAATGGACACTGGTACGTGCCACGAGTACCGTGAGGACATATAGTGAGGTGGCGGATGTTGAGTGACTGGTAAGAAATTAAGCGCAACGGAAACTCAACCAACAAAACTCACAGATGAGAGAACTACGTCAAATGGTCACAAAGAGCGCTAAAATCTGTAACAGACTTGAGACTCCCCAATGCCTGAAAACTATTATGTTTTATGGCAATTTGATGCTGTATCGACCGCCATCGCATACACGTGTTAACCACACACTGACCATATGTTAACCACATGTTAGAGCCAACTGAATCTCCAAACACACGCCGGATGTTTCACAAACGCACAAACGGCGTACAAACGCACTCCCAAGCAGCTTCCGACAGCGCAGCACACATTACAAACTCTGAGCGGTTAGACAGTCCAGTCTCAAACAGACGGCAATGATCACTGGACACGAACACTGCCACTCGGTCACGCCAGCTCTCATCCCACCCAGTCTCAGCGGATCATCCTAACCCCACCCGCGGATGACAGCTCGACTGACGCCTAGTCTTCGTCCGGCTCCAGGTTGATGTTGTCGCCGAACTTGGCGTACAGGTCTCGCTTCAGCAGCGCCATCTCCTCCTTGAAGCGGCTGCCCTTGCTGTTCAGTTCCTCCATCTGCCGTGTCAGCTCGTCCTTCAGCGTCTCCAGCTTCGCCTGTCAAGGACGTGGGAGTGTCACGTGGGCAGAGGTGGGCATCTCCCTAGTCAGTCTCGGTGCAATGCTTGAGAATGGCACTAGGTAAAGGTAGGTTCAAATTTTACTCATAAATGCCAATGTTTGGTTTTGATGTACGCGTTTAATTCATTTATGAGACAACAACTATTTCATTAAAATTATGAGTACGCGAATACGCGACAGACCGACAGATTCTAAACATGTTTCCTTTTGACGAATCTTGTTAATATTGTTTTGTACATACGCGACAAAGCAACAGATTCTAAACATGTTTCCTTTTGACGAATCTTGTTAACCCGCGCCGGGCCGGTGCTCCACGACTTCCGCGCTGGGCCGGGGGGGGGGGGTGTCTAAACACCCCCCCCCCCCCGATGTACTCTATATCGATATCCGAGTAGAGTACATACTGTTACTCTTATCAATCGCTGAAAGTTTCAAGGCGATCGTTCAGCCGCTGTAGCTCTGACGAGGATTGAAACATTTTCTGAGGTGAGGTCACTTGACGTGAGTCGCCCTATCCCCCTGTCTTCCGTCTGCTTAATCCTGCCGCTTTCCATCTTTTTTCACTCCTTATAGATTCCCGCTGCACCCCACCTTGGGATTTCCGCCCTTCTTCCTACTTTGGCTTCCTCGAGCGGCGTGTGTAGGAAGACGTCATCTCCCCTTATTCTCCCTGCGCTACCTTGGTCTCTTCGAGCGTTGTGTGGAAGAAGACGTCATCTTCTCTGTTCTCCCTTACCTACATTGGTCTTCTAGAGCAGTGTATAGAAGAAGACGCCATCTCCCCCTGAGCAGTCCCTACTTTATCTTGGTTTCCTCGAACAGCGTGTGGAAGTAGACGTCACCTCCCCTTATCCTCCTTATCTCCCTTATCTACCTTGGTCTCCTCGAGGGGCGTATGGAAGAAGACGTCCGCCACCATGAACGGCACCGGCTCCTCCTCGTCATCCACCATCAGCAGCTCGTCACTCGCGTCGTCCAGGTTCTTCATCAGGTTCTGCAACAACCCCACATAAATATACGTGATGACGGAATGGATATGGGAACAGTTTAAAGATGAACAACCATAAAGGCAACAGCCACCTCCCGCCCAGCGCTGTGAGCTTCTGAAGCAAGACGCGATTTGTTCAGGAGAATCGTATGGCCTCTCATCATTGATTCCAACAAGATAATATGTGACTTCGATAAATGCGGAAGTTATTTATCTCAGATTAACCCGCGCCCCACTGGGGTCTGCGTATAACACGCCCTACTGGGGGGGGGGGGCTATTCATAGCCCCCCCTCCTAACTCAGAAACTACTGGGCCGATCGTCAAAATTCAAACGGCGTCTGATAGCCCCGGAAAAACTGTCGAACGAAACCTAATTTCATTGACCTCGAGGTCACCGATGACGTCACAGGTCAGGTCAAAGTAAAAATTATTAGCATTTTGCTTGTTCACGTTTTGGGCTCTGGTCGCCGTCTTACAAGTCAGATCAGGCTCATTTTTGGATCACACACTCGTGAACAGATGCTCTAGATACCTCGAGGGTACCAAACTTGTACTTTGATTTTCAGGTCAAGGTCAGGTCATCACAGGTCACGAAAATATTATATCATGCGTCGGTCACGTGACACATGTTTTATGGTCCATTTAGGCCAGAGATTTCGAATGTGATGTCGTCTGTGTCATTCGAGGTCATTTTGAGTCGAATTTACCTTAGGTCAGGTCACTTTCAGGTCAAAAAAGGTCAAATTTTGAAGTTAAATTTTTTCAACAAAAAAGGTGTCTATTGGATGCAGTTTGAGCTCAGGAACACGATGGTGCTATTTATATTGGCGTACGATGTCAAATACGTGCTGAAAAATTGATTTGAAAAATTAATAATTGTGAATTTTTTGCAATAATGCGTAAAACTTGGCCATTTTTGAAGATATTTAGCTAAAACTTGCTAGAGTTAGTCATAATAATGCGTTCTATCACATGTATTCCGGTTTTTTCGAAAAGTCAAAAACTTTTTGAAAAAAATGTAAAAATATAAATTTTGGATTTCATTATATCAAATTTTCGAAATTTTCAAAATTTCGAAAATCCGAGATAGCAGTTTGATAGCGCAGTCTATTCTGAGTCCTGTCATGCAAAGAAATTGGATCTAGCTTAAAAACTGAGCTCTTGGGAGCGATTGCCGTGGTTCAATGTTTTGCGTCGAAATCGGCCGAACATGACGTCACTCTGACGTCATTTCCGGCCGACCTATGGTAGCTACGAAGTTAAAATTTTGACACAAGGTGTCAAATTGATGCAGCCGAAGGTACTGAAAGTTTGGCGTCGATACGTCAAGCGGTTTGGAAGTTATTGCAGAAAAACGGGAGGGGGGGCTATAAATAGCCCCCCCCCCAGTGGGGCGCGGGTTAATATACGTCCTGAGAAAGCAGGGCTAAATTAAATATGTCGCAAGACAATGCACACGATGCATACAGATCGAGATACGGATATCGGGAAATAAGTTGGAAAATGGTGCAGCTTAAACGAATTGCGAATAGATGAAACAGTTCGTGAAGATATCGATCGATGATTGTTACGCAGCATGATAGTGTTGGCTGACTTGAAGGTAGATTTTAATTAGCGGTATATCCCTAAATCAACCCGACGCACATACATTGCACGCTGGAAAACAAAGTCTAACCCTACAATTGTTCGGAACACAAATGGATGTCGGTATTTTTTCATGAAGGAAGGATGTGGTAGATGTCAGACAGGCGGCATCTTTAACAAAAGCTGTCCAATATGCCGAGATAACAGGCAAATAGGCATCCTATATTATAGTCTCATAAGCCTGGTTAGACGACTTTTCACACCTCTTTGTCTTTGATTTCATCCTGAAGGTCCTGCAGTTTAGCGTTGAGTCTCGCAAACTTGTTGATCTTGCTTTGGTCCTCACGTGTAACGTGTACATCACTGTCCTGAAAAAAATGACAAAGACGTAATGACCAATAAATGCACTCAGCAGTCATTCCTAATGTTCACGGTAAGAATTAAGACAATGACACCCCTTAAATTGTCTAGTTCGCAGCACGTGGCAAAAGAAAAAGATAAAATACTTTCGTTTGACTTTGTTGGATGTCGCATTCTTACGGCAAACGGCAGAACATGACGACATAAAAAAGACCGCAAGTTAGAATATGGCGCAAGAAAAAGAGACGGCAAGAAAACTTGGTAAAAAATGGAACTTACCGATGAAAAGGTTCCTTTCTGCATCGTTTGGGCACTCATCTTCAATTGTTTGACCTAGCCTGAAAGACACAAAAAGGTAGGTACCGTCAAAAGGCAATCAAGGCAAACACAGTCTAATGTCGATACTCATCGCTATTCACGTTTAATCGCACACGGCGTTGAAAGTCTTTCATCCCACTGAGACGAGTCAGTTGATCAATTAATGGTACATTTTGAAGGATCATAAGACTATATCTATATTACTATTTGAGGAGGGTGCGTCTGTCCGTTACCGAGGTCCCGACTTGGTGGTGCTTTGCGTGGACTACAGGCCAGACCGTTGCACCTAGCCCGGTGAAAGTTGCACAACTTATAGATCAAGGATGCGCGACGTGCCTTTGAGGGGTCTCAGCTCGATCGGATTGATAGGGAGCGCGTGGCGCGTGCCCAAAAAGTGCAAATTCGCGTCATTGACTTTACATGTATAAATCGGCGTGCGAAATCGGGCGAAAACGGCAAATTTTGGCCGACACGGGTCCGGTCACCGTGCAATATCTTGGTGACCAGCGGTCCGACCGGCACAGGAAAAACAGCATCGTGTAGATAATTGAACGGGCTATCGAATGGTGTACGATGCAGAGGATGGCACGCGCCACGTGCACCGAGGAGGGCACTTTTATGTGGAAAATTGACGTTTTGGACGGATTTTGGAATTGATTTTATTTTTAGGTGACCGTTAAACGGAGCGAGTTGGAACAACGCCTGTTGGCAAGAGAAAGGTACCGCCTCTCATATAAAAATTGTGAAAAGCTGATTGATCCAAACCAAGGTGGTGCAAATCACAGGAGAAAATGGTGTTTGTCAATTTTGTGCCACTTTATTAATCACACGGGGTTTGCTGCATAACCTGATACCTTTGGCAATTGAATATGGTACCATTGGATAGAGCATTCAATTCTGTCCAATATTCACTCTTCATTTTTGCATGATTAGCAACAGTATCCTTAAAAATGTAAATGTTCCAAACCATTACATTGTCATTTTTAGCGAAATTCATCGATGGCCCTCAAAAGACTTCACGCCAGTTTTCGAATCATTCTAAAGTAGAACGCATGATAATACGACACGGGCACCTCGATGCGATGTATCTTTTTGTTTTCTTACAAAATGCTTGGCCGTCAAAAAGCAATCGAACGAAATGGATATCTACCAACCAAATCGACACAGACCAACCCAATACCCACGGGTCAAAAAATCCCCCCTTCGCGTTGCGGAGCACGCGGGTAACCCTAGTATTTGCTACAATAAATAATGTTCAAACATGTGGACATGCCACCTTACATGATATGGATGGATTACATACGACCGTTCATCATGTTCACTGTTCAGCGAGGGATGCGTTAGGTTTTGGAGCACGTGATGCTCGTATGAGTAATTTTCACAGGCCTTTGATTTTCGCTTTAATTATTGGGAATATTGCCGTTCATCTCGAGGCCCTAAAACTTATTTATTTCATCTCATCAAAGCCAAAAAAAAAAACAGCCCTTTCACTGTGTTAATTTTTTAACTGAGCTGCGAATGGACAAGTGTTTTAGATCAGTTTGCATCAGACAAGATCGCAGCTTTTTTAAACATCAATAGAAAGTGGATCTTCGTGCAAGATTAGCCTCCCATAGTTTCCCACAAGCACCTGTAGTTTGCCTACCTATATCTAACCGTTCACAAAACCAGCTATGTCTGAATCAGATGAAGATCCGGATTTAGACGACGATCTCGACACTGAGCTAGGCGATGAAGAAGACAACGAAAACAATGAAGAAGGCCCCGAAGAAGAGCCAGATGCTGGAGAGAAGGGCAGCGATGGCAGCGGCGGCTTCGAAGCCGGGGATGGCGAGAAGAGACCAGAGCCGAAAGTGCTGCCTCAAGAAACCCCTCTGACTGCAGAAATGATCAAAGGTGGCATATCGATGCTATGTAAGACAGGCGATGGACTGGAAGTGGCGTACGTCAAACTGGTCGTCCAGAACCGCGAGCTGACTAATGTGTTTATTTTGTCAACGTATATTCACCTGCGGTACGTCGACTTGTCGTTCAACAAGCTCACCTCGCTCTTCGCTCTTCAGAACATGCGATTCCTCGTGTCATTGAAGGTGACGAACAATAAGCTCACATCACCCCAGATGTCCAACTTCCCGTTTCTTCAGTTTCTCGACCTCACCGGTAACCCTCTAAAAAGCACGAAAGGCATCAAGCAGCATTCTCTCGAGAAGCTCATTCTTTCCAAAACCCAGCTGGAGAATCTTGAGGACATGACTACAGAGAACCTTCCTAACCTCATCCACTTAAACATCACCAACAACGCGCTGAAGAAGCTGGACGGCCTGGAGCACCGCACCCTGAAAACACTGTACGCGGCGGGAAACAAGCTGCGTAACCTCTCCGGGGTGAGCCGGCTGACTTCTCTGAGTCGTCTGCACCTGAGAGACAACCGCATCAGCTCGCTGAAGGGTCTGGAGGAGGACCACGAGACGCTCGAGTACCTTAACGTCCGCAGCAACAACCTGGAAGAGGTGGAGGAGGTGTACCACCTCAGTCGCATGAAGAAGCTGACAACGCTGGTCATCGCCGACAACGCTGTCTCCGACTCTGACTCGTACCGGTAAGTAAACTGTAAAGTTACCACAAACGGAGCTGTTCGCTTTAGTGCGATACTCAATTTCAGCATGTTGCAGCATTCCACATTTGTGTTAATGGTTGTTCGGTTGATCACCAGACACCGACAGTAATTTAAAACAACTAAGCAACCGAGAAAACGGAAGCATATTTTGTTTTCATCGTTTCCATCACATCATGCTTGCGATGTAGCGCAAAAGCGTCTCGCCACGTTGTCTTGCCCATGCTTATCACCTCACCCGTCTGACTGTGTGGACGACCATTATCTATCTGTCGGCAGCGTGGACGCGCTGGTGTACGGCCGGCGGCTGCAGAGGATTGACAAGGACCCCGTCGAGGAGGAGGAGCGCCAGGAGGCGGCAGAGCTGTACCCGCAGCGGGAGGAGGAGCGACTGCTGGCAGAGCGAGAGGCCAAGGAGCGACCCGCCGACGAGGAGCCCGATCAGGACGATCTGGATAGTCAGAGGGATGACGACGACGAAGATCGTGATGAAGAGGATGACTGAGATGGCTTGATAGTGGAGCAAACTGGTGACATTTTGGAGGTGTTCGTAAGCTACGTTTCGTGTCAGCCGCAGCATGTCGGACCATACATGGCCTAAAATAAGGATAGAGATGGGAAGGGTGTTGAGCGTTGACGCTATTTTGCGAAAGGTGACAGATACCCTCCGACATAACATCAAGTGATAATCATATTTATGTGTTTGCATCAAGTACCTTGTAAATATAGTTGTTTATGCAAGTCACACATATGTTATCAACTTTTATGAAAAAAGGTTTAGTGCAAACTGCAAATGCACATTGTACATGGCTTAGCGAAAATCTAAACTGCGCCCCAATCGAATATTCCGCCAAATGTAGACAACTGAAAGACAGGATAGCGGCAGGAGATTTCGTCCTCTTTAATCGGCACCCCACAAAATGAATGGCAGATTGTGTCTCTGTTTCACCCATGACATACCGGGCGAGGCATATCCTGTCCTCTCTGTTGGGAGAGACATATTTTGTCCTCTCTGTGTAACCTGTGCCCCGCTGAGTGACTGGTAGACTATGCCCTCTGTTTAACCCGCGCTCCGCTGAGACAGCAGCAGATTCTATCCTCAGTTTTACTGCTGCACCGCAATATGGCAACCATTCTGATCCAAACGACTTTAAAAGAAAGCATTATATTGACTGAGCTGAATCCGTAAAACGTCCTTCCTTTACAATGCAACTTGACATTGCAATTTGCATGGCTTTGACCTCAAGACAGCGCCACATTGTCTTACTCTTAGTATATCAATTAATCTAAAGCATCTCGCTTGCATACGAAAAAGACACAACATATGAAAACGGCATAGCTCTGTTACTAAGCTGATAGGTAGACAATCAAATCATTTGGGTAATATTTCTGCAGAATACGCAAAAAAAAAGTCAAATTTCGGCCCAAGAGGACTGTCATCTGCATCAGCATCATAGCCAGTGTCTGTAGCCGATTTGAAATAATACCTACAATACATCAATCTCCAAAATTTATGGTCAGATGATAGATGGTGGAGTTGACTTCTGGGTGGCTTGTCCTCGCCTGTCCCAACCTAACAGAGATGCACAAATGAATAATTTTAAACAAAACAAGGGCAAAAATACAACAATCACAATCATTTATCAGCGTCCCCAGGAAAAACTGATCAAAAAGTAGAGCAACCAGTAGGTGTGCATAAGCATTTATTGTCTTAAAACATGGATCCTTAGCTTGGAAGGTGGAATGTGAAATGATTATTGCCTCATACCAAAGTATTGTAAGCAGTGATGGTTTCTTTCCTTTCACCAGCTAAAAACAGAGTGCTCTTTCAGAATATGGCCTTATTTTTTCCAAATGATAGAGGATTGGTGTCGCGATTACACTAGCACCCTGCACCCATAACCAAACACTCCAATAGAGGGTTGATCATTCCATTGCCACGCCCACTGTGTCTCCTGTACATTTTACTGGACCATGCTCTGTCAGCACAGCAGTTTTGCATGCTAACATGTTAGGGCCCACACAGCTACATGCAAAATCTGCACCACAATATTAGAGACCTAGGTCAGAGCCGCTTAATGTCCCCTACCATTTTAAATGTAGTTATATGAAGCTAATTTGTATCCCAACACACTATAATGCACTTATCTAACAGTTTCTGCCAGTTATCTGCAACATCTTACCTAAAAGCACTGGAAAAAACAATCCTAAAACACCTCTGGGACTGGGACAGTACATCATTTATCACCAATTGTTGTCTTCACAGGTCTTGATGGTGAAACCCCCTTCACCTCAATAGAAGAAAGCTGACATATATATTAAACCTTACAGAACCTAACCAAACCTGACCTAACCTTACCTTAGCTAACTTAATCTAAATCAAACTAATCCAACCTTGCCTAAGCAAACCTAACCGAAACTAGGGTGTTTGCCTATCACCTGGAACGGCCTGCCTTTCATCTGGAACGGCCTCCCAGAAAACGTTGTGACCGCACCTGACTTAACTAGCTTTAAGAGGGCCTTGGCCGATGCGATTGATGACAAACTGTACCAGCCTGCGGAGTAGTTGATGATGAGCAACTTCGTGTCAAATATTCTTGATTCACATGTATTTTTTTGTATGAGCTATTTATGTGGATGCTATAACTCCAGTTGCTATGTAACCCCTCTATACTCGCGTATGCTTATCTCAACTGGCGCATCCTTTGATTTGATCCTGGGTTCCCTTGCCTTGACTATCCTTAGAGCTGTCAGGCTTGGTGAACCCTACCAGGTGAGAATACCAGGTGAGAATACCAAAAAAAAAAAAAGCACAATCTTTGAGCTACAACTTCACTCACAAGTTGCTTTACATAATGACATTTTGCAACAGCTGAGTCAGAGTAAAATGGTGACCACTGACCAAGTAATGTTCAGTAGCCATTGTAGCCACTAGCCCAGACTGCAAAGCGTGGCACGTGCACTCCCGAGGTGCGCCCAGTTATAAGGGAGTGCACGCCTGGCAAGTAGGAATGCACGCCTGTGTTAAGAAATTGCACGCCTGGCATAACATTTCAAGTTGAAACCTGCACGCCCATTGCAATCACATTTTGATGCTGCATTAACTACGTACAAGCATAGGTGTAGCAACGTATCTCTTTGGTGAAGGATACCTTTCACCAAAGTTTCAGATTGGTGAAGGATCCTTCACCAATCTTGGACAATGCAAGGGAGGGTCTTCACCTACCTATGCTTAGAACTACTGGATTCGACGGTTGATCAAATGTCTGTTTTTTAACCCGCGCCCGGCTGGGGGTCCTGGATTTCCACGCCCTGCTGGGGGGGGGGGGGGTGTTTGAACACCCCCCTTCTAACTCGGCTCCTGGGCCACGTAGCGATACGCGGAAGGCGGCGTTCCAAAATAGCGCCAAAAATAATGACGACATCACTTCGGTCACTTTTTTGGTCAGGTCAAAGGTCAGGTCACCAGAGGTCATTGAAGGCAAAATTTCGCCGATTTCCAGGTCGAATGTCGACAATTTCCAAGAAGCCAACGCATAGCTCGGGAACCAATAGAGCTACAGCGCCGCGGAAAAGCGCATTCGATAGCCCTATTAACGCCCTTTCTGAGTAATTCTCTCAGATTTGACCTAACGTCAACGGTTTTGCCTGCAGGAGGCAAAAACTGCCAAAATAGACGATTTTTCGGGAACAGTTTTTCTGCAATAACTTTTGACTCAAGCCTTGCACGAGCTTTATTTTACCGACATCGTGTTCCTCTTGTCAAGACGCATCGAATGAACTATAATTTGACATTGAAAGTTCAAATTAAAAAATTGACCTCTGGACAAGGTCGTGATTTGACCGGACATTGTCATGTTGCATATTAGTGGATCTGTATCGTCGAGCTGAACATATATATGACGTTTTCATCGCTCTAGCATGCCTCTTTCAAAAGTTATAATCGCAAAAAAAAACTGTTAATACCATTCGTGACCTGAGATGACCTTAGGGGCATAAACAGGGGTCACGGGTGCCGTTTTCATGTTCAGTGTGTAAAGGTTACTTGTAATTTAGTGTTTGAGAGTGTTTAGAATGACTTTCGTCCGAAAAAGACGGTTTTGAATTTTCTCCCATTGACTTATATACCTAGAGAGGTCGCAAAATTGACCCGACCTTAGGTCACCGATATGAAAATTCCGAATTTTGTACATACTGTTGCACTTATCAATTGCTGAAAGCTTTAAAGCGATCCGTCACTTGGTGTAGCTATGGCATACATTGAAACATTTTATGATGTGTTTATGAGGTGAGGTCACTTGTAGCGACCTGGTGACCTGACCTTGAAGGACCCTGGTCTGAAATTTTCACAAAATGTATAAAATTGATAGATGATAAGGTGCCGCCGTTTTTCAGATATCCGCGAAAAACCGCAGGGGGGGGGTGTTCAAAAACCTCCGCCCCCCTCCCTCCCAGCAGGGCGCGGGTTAACACACTTTGACCATTTGCCCCAGTAGTCAAAATTCCTTAGCCGAGGCCCTGATTTACATCTTGCTGTCATGGCAAGATGCACAATTCAATTTTAGGCAGGCATTGAAAATTTGACGTTAATGGGATGATAAGGGCGTAAGATATCTGCGAAAAACAAGGGGTTGGCGAAATTCGCCAACCCCCCCCCCCCCCCCCGCTTGCACTGTGCGTGTTGGTTGGCACGGTCCTGTCCCTTTTCATAAGGTTCAGGTGACATCCTTCACCAATATTTTTGGCGCTCCTACACCCATGCGTACAAGTCACAAGAGACACTTAGGCTAATTAGTCATGTACTGACTGCCCAGTGCCCGGCCAGACCGAATGGCGCTGAGCAGGCAGCAACTGCTGCTCCGGCTTGGCATCCTGAACTTACGAGTCACGCTTGATTCTTCAGTCGGACAACGACATTGACTATCACTATGCAATGGAAAGGGGTGGCATTTGACACCAATGAAGTTATATCCGAAGCCATTGGCGGATCCAGACAGGACATTGTGGGGCAAGATTACTTTTCTAATAATTGCGGGGAGCATACCCCCAAAAGTTTCTCCGAATTCCAAAAACTCATCGGATTTTGATTCCTTACGCACTCGGCTGGGCAGATGAAAGCAAACTTTTCTTTATAAAACTTGTTTAGTGTTCGTTTTATTCTCGAAAACCGCAAGTTTTCGTCGATTTCGGGCGCTGCGGGGGCACTTGCCCAGCCCCCCCTCCCCCCACGGATCCGCCAGTGTCCGAAACTACTTAGTGTGGCTAGCGGAGCCGGCGGTGGGCGCACTATTTTTTTTTCATAAATTTATCTCAAATGTTTGAATGGACGGATTGACAGAGCCGGAGCCCACGCTAAGCAGAGGTTGTTGCGTAGACCCCGACCCCTACCGCCCGATCGCGCAATTTCAGGTAACGGGAGAATTTAGATGCCAAGGTTTAACGTGCCCCTCAAAGCCGGACACGGCCTGTCCCACTCAACTGACTTCAACTGGCTGTGGTTGCTTCCACCAACCGCAGACCATACCAGTTAGGAGTCTCAAATATCGAGCTTCGGACTTCGAAGCGACTCGAACCCGGGCTCTCACAACCGGGAGTCCAACGCTCTACCAACTGAGCTACAGAACAGGCTCCTTTGCTTACGGGGAAAAGTGACGAGCCCCACGAACACCCGACGTCATCATGGAGTAGAGATACTCCATGATCAATGATGTCATCTTTCAAGATGATTTTTGCCGTTGTCGCCCTCGGTGCTGTTCAAATACTGTTCCCGTCAGCATGCTGCTAGCTTGCTGATGGTTTATGGTTATTATTGATGAAATCTTCGGAGAGTCTGCTGTTTTGAAAATAGAGGCTGAGCCGAGGAAATGGGCATCTTTCTCGCATAGGGGCGCCGCTAAAAACGCACAAATTCCGTTCATTGCATTGCATTATCGCGATCTGAGTGCTGAGTGGAAGGATTTCCCCACAGTGTATATAAATATTTCCCACGGTTTTCAGGCGTGCACGCTCGATTCGTCAGAACGCGCCTGCACGCCTCGATCTGTCAGTGCACGCCTGCACGCCTGACTCGCGCCTTGCACGCCCGGGATTCGTGATTGCACGCCTGAGTGAGGTTATCAGAGGCCCTGTGCGCGCCCGAGTTCTCGTCGAAACCTGCCACGTTTTGCAGTCTGGCTGACTAGCCCGTTGCTATTTCTTGGCTTCTCATAGATCAAATTTACATGTTCTGTGTGATTGGCCATTGAGAGGCCAATAAACATTAGCAACAAGCTTCCTTCTTTGGTAAGGCCAACAGCATGCTGATAAACAAAACACTGACCAAACACACTCAGGTTGACAACAAACTGTAAATCAACTGAAATAGTGGTAAGAATACAATTAATTAGCCCGCCCTGCTGAAAATTGCTGGTCATATTAACTGGATGATGCATTTTTCATGCCACACATGTTTTTTTTAAATTTTATAGAAAAATTACTATATTAAAGGAATTTACTAATTATCTCCGAGCTGCGGACATGTGCGTCTTGGTCTGTGACTGAAACCTGCACCGTACTGTGCAGTGTGCACTGACCGAGTGCCTTCGCACCCCACAGATGACATTGAGATAGGCATCGTGGAGTTCTATAGCCCTGATTGAATAGTCTAGATTGCCGTGCTTTGTGGTTTGGCTCGTCTGGCTGATCACGCCGCAAATTGGCCGCATGCCCTTTCGCCAACACTTACCCGGTGTGGCTTCTAGAAAGTCAATACGTTCTATATACTCTGGTCAATACAAAGTAGAATTATTTAATGATACTGATAAATTCAACAAGACTGAGCTTGCGAACGCCCAATACGATCAATACGATATGAGTTTCGAACCCCAACACGCCGCACCCCGCACTTGCCCCCCGCACCACTCCGCACTTCAATTTCGACTCTGTTCGCTAGGTGCTGTCGTTTTCCGCTAGTGGTCATTGAGGAAGCGGCCTCCGTTTCAAATTCATGAGAATCCAGCAGGTTGCTAGGCAACTACAGTGTTTTTTCCAATGCTTTTCGCTCAGGCTGTTCGCTTCCATTTTCGAACAAAATATGAGACTCCGCTATTGTAATATCTGCGGCGTTTCTGCAAGTTATTAAAGCTACCATATGCTAGAAGTAAAGCGTTTTGCCTGTCCGGCAGCAAGAAAATGTGTTAAATCATAGAAATATTATGTGTGTGACCTATTTTTGACCAGTTTCTTGAGTTTAGCATTTAGAATCGTACTGTTTTTCATATCTTTTAATGCCATCTAAGTTACTAAGCTGTTTTAGTGTTCTCCAGGCACGCGTGACAAATTGGCATCAGTCTGTACAACTTTTTTACAGATGGCGCTTGTAGCTTGCCAGCAGGTGACGCTTCAGGACGGAGGGACCCTGCGGGCTGCGACATCTCATTGTCGGTTTACAGACAAAAAGTTCGCATCGCTAATTGCCTTGAAATGTTCACATCACATGAGAATGGCAAATGCAGGGGTGAAAAGTCACGAACCTCTGGGGTTGAACGTGCAGCCCTCATTTTTTGAAAAGTGCAACCCCAAAGTTGGCTTTTGCAACTCCCTATGGGCCGCAGCCGCCACGTATCAGTCCACCCTCCAGAGTCCAGGGTACCGCCCCTCGAACACCTGGCACTTAGCAGCCATGTTCCGCCTCGCAGGTACCTAATAAGTTACCGCCTGTCTGGTGGTTGCCGCCCCTCCGTTCTATCATTTCCATCCTCAGGATAGTCAAATCCCTCTTCTCCACAACTCCATCCCTTGTTCTGGGCTGAAGGGACACCTTTATCCCACATAGCGGTAGCTCCACCCTACTAGGAGCAGGCCTGTGGCCGGCCCGTTAGCGGACCTTGGTGTCCTTTCCACGTGATGGGCTTATCCCCACTGGAGCACCGGGACCAATGTCTCCCCCAAATTCCTACCATTCCCCCTGCTCTGAGTGAAAAGGTCTCGGACCGAAGGAGCCCAACAAAACAAAAACAAACAGTTGCTGCCCATCAAGACGGTGCCGCCCCTCGAGTTGAAAGGGCGCCTCTCATTGTACCTATACCACCCTCTACCCAAGTGCCGACCCTTGAACATGTTCCGCTTTTCAGGTAAGTGCCGTCATTTGACGAGGCGATGTCCATTGGCCGCCTCTCTGCCTGGTTGGTGCCGCCTCTCAGTCCGGTACCCGTGCCGCCCCTACAAGGTAGGTGGCGCCATGTGCGGCGCCACATGGGGGGAGGAGGGTGGACCGGAGGGGATCTCGTCCCCCCATTCCACGGAGTTCCTATTGGTACTTTTATTTAAGGTTTCAGGTCAACTGGTGAGTGGTGACCCCTAAGGTCAGGTCAATGGACGAGTCCATTGATGGCTTTGCCGACTTTCTAGATCGATTTGATCGGGAGTTAATGACGAAAAGAATTGATGACCGTATAGACGTCGCTCAAGTTCAACAATGCAAAAAAAAAAAAAAAACATCGTATGTATCTTGCGAGGGGCGTAGCGTAGAAAGCATTAAGCAACGATTCGATGCGCTTTAGAAAGTCTTAAAACATTTTTGACGTCAACATAAGTTTTCATATTTCCCCCTTCACCCGCGCCCGGCTGGGGGTCCTGGATTTCCACGCCCTGCTGGAGGGGGGGGGGGTTGAACGCCCCCCCTCCCTTCTTACTCGGCTCCTGGGCCACCTAACGATACAGGAAAGGCGGCGTTCGAAAGAGCGTCATAAATAACGAAGAAATCACTTCGGACACTTTTTGGTCAGGTCAAAGGTCAGGTCAACAGAGGTCATTGAAGGCCAAAATTCGCCGATTTGTAGGTCAGATGTCGACAATTTTCAACAAATCAACTCACAGCTCGGAAACTAATAAAGCTACAGCGCTGCGGGGAAAAACATTTGACAGCCCTATTAACGCTCTTTCTGAGCAATTCTCTCAGATTTGACCTACCGAGTACCGTCAACGGTTTTTCCTGCAGGGGCAAAAACTGCCAAAATAACCGATTTTTTTCGGAAACCGTTTTTCTGCTATAACTTTTTACTCATACCTTACACGAACTTTCTTTTACCAGCATCGTATTCCTCTCGCCAAGACGCGTCGAACGGACTATCACTTGACCTTGAAATGTCAATTTAAAAATTTCACCTTTGGTCAAGGTCATGACCTGACCGGTAAGGGTCAAGTTGCATATCGGTCGATCCGTTTCGTCGAGCCAAACGCAACTAAGGTATTTTCATCGCTCTAGCATGCCTCTATCAAAAGTTATTCGCGAAAAACAGCCAGATACCATTAGTGGCCTGAGATGACCTCAGGGGCATAAAAAGGGGTCACGGGTGCCATTTTCATGTTCAGTGTGTCAAAGATACTAGTAGGTAATTCAGTGTTTGGCGTGTTTACAATGACTTCTGTTTAAGAAAGGCCACTTTCTATTTTCTCCCATTGACCTATAGGTACCTAAATGGGGAGGTCGCAAAATTGACCTGACCTTAGGTCATCGATATCAAAATTCCAAGATAAACATTTTGTACACATTGCTGCTCTTATCAATCTCTAAAAGTTTCAAAGCGATCGGTCACTCGGTGTAGCTGTGGCAGACATTGAAACTTTTAATGTAGTGAGGTCACTTGACCTGACCTGGTGACCTGACCTTAACCCTCGCCCATGTAGGGGGGGGGTGGTGCAACCCCCCCCCCTGAGGTTTTTCTTAGCTACACGCCGAACCGTTTCAGATAGCCTGCTCAAATTTTCAGTACCCTATGGGGCATCTTTTTCGCAACTTTTGGTACTTTTTTTGTCAAGGTCATGTCAGGTCACGGAGTTATGACGTCATAAAGGGAGCAACCTCCGGCCAGATTTACGCTAAATTGGAGATTGCTTCACATTGGTATAAATGCCGACTGACCTGACACACTGATGGATTGTTTTAGAATCATAACTGGCTGATTTGAGGCACAATGTCCGTTGACCTTTTCAAGGTTACTAAAGGTCAAGGTCAGGTCAGTGACCTCGGTTGACCTGTAATGACTTCTTGCACTTGTATGCCTTTTCGGGGTATTTTGATGCCCTGAATTCGAATTTGCTATCCATTTCAGGCATCGTCGGTTGTTTCTTGTAGTTCATTTTGGGTCAGGGTCAGGTCAGTGACGTCACACGCCTGACGTGACCCAATGCACAAATGACCTTGCAGACTTCCGATGCTCCCAACGCATCATTTTTAGAGTTATGACATCGAAATACACACCAAACGATAGAGAATTGATCAAGGATCACGACAGTGAAGGTTTCAAGTCTCTTACCGTTTTGCCGCAATCGGCGAGGAAATCTGAAAAAGTTAGATTTTTCCGAAAATTTGACCTTTGACCGGTCATAAGTAGGTCAAATGTTGACCTAGGACCAAACAATATACCACCAATCGCGAGATCTCGTTGAGAGCAATCCGTTGGTCCTTTCCGCTAAGCTCTACGACGCTCCGTTTTCAAACGCCAGGGGGGGTCGCACCAACCAACCAACCCCCCCCCCCCCCCGCATGGGCGAAGGTGGCAAAACACCGTTTACGGGCGAGGGTTAAGTGACTTGGGTCTGAAATTTTCACGACATATGTAGAAAAGATGCATGATAAGTACTAAGTAGTACCAAAAACGGCGGCGTTTCGCGCCGCCATTTTTTTTAGATATTCGTGAAAAACCGCAGGGGGGATACTCAACCACCCTCCCCCCAGCAGGGCGCGGGCTTTAATGGTGAGGTCATATAAGAGACACCTCAGTTTCTTAGGAGGAATCCGAGATATGCAAGTTGTAAGGCATTGGGAGGTTACTAAGACTTGACAGTTTCAGCTGCATGTGAAAATCGCCTGGCACTGAGGGCATCGCGAACTTGCAACATTGAACTATTTGAATAATATTGAAACTATACCTATTCAACAATATCCACAGACCACAAGGCACAGAGGCTACTCCGCTGTGGTCATTACATAGTTCCCGCTCCTTTCACTGTTCACACCTTTTCTGTGAGAAAGGGAAACGAGCTGCGTGACTGCACTCAGGGCATTAGGCGCATCCTTGCCGAGTCAGCATCGTGAGGTAGCCATGACTTACGCCGGTCTCTCACGTCTCCTGGCCGTGACCTTTCATGGCCAACCGTCCGGTGGCTGCGCTTCAACCCTGATTCAAACCGCATACCGGAAATAGCGGCCCATTCAACCGTATGCTAAGTGTAAACAATGACCGTACAATGAAGCTGATGTCATGACAATATAAAACCGGCTCAATGCAAGCAGCGGGACAAAGTTGAAGCTTGTAAGTCTTGTGAACGTACGAGTCGCAGTGAACATGCATTGCATTACCAGTAAGAAGTATCTCAAAAACTGCATGAATTCACATGAGAAACCAAGTTACTTGCAGTGGCTCAATTGGGGCTGGGTACTCGTCCTGGCCTCCCACACTGTCCCACACCGCGCGGCCCCGGACGTGGCTGCTTCATCTGTACCGCCTCCCACGCGAGTAGCTGCCTCCCTTCTGACGCACCGACGCGATCGGGCGGGCGACCTCGACGAGGCTGCGCCCAAGCTGCGCCAGTCGAGGCACGCGCTCCGCCCCCGCCGTTTGTGCTGGTCACCCGCGCCGGAAACGGCTCAGCCGCGCCACGAACCGGACGCAGCCGGTTCTGAAGGAGCAGAGTGGACTCCGTGGCAGGGTTGTGCTCGACTCAAAAAAATTTGCCGACTCGACTCATCATTCAACTTCAGAAAGCCCTGACTCAACTCTGACTCAAACAAGGAGCTGATTTTTTCCTTTGACTCGACTCATGACTCAAGCGGCTCGATGAAAATATGAGTCGACTCAAACTTGACTCAAATTTTTCGTTGAGTCAAGTTACTTGACTCAAAATTGACTCAGATAAAAAAGTTGTTGAGCGGGGGGGGGGGGGTGAAAAAAATCCGGCAGCAGAGCCAGGGCTAAGTTGTTAAGCGGGGGGGGGGGAATGAAAAGCTTATATATATATATATATATATATATATATATATATATATATATATATATATATATATATATATATATATATATAGTTTCTGGAAAGTTGAGTCAGCTGACTCATGTTCCTAAATGTTTGACTCATCTCAATGTCAAAAGTTATTTTACTGACTCAACTCTGACTCAACTCAACGCCTTAATATTTTTGTCCGACTCAACTCTGACTCAACTCAACAGCTCAACATTTTATCCGACTCGACTCAAATTTGACTCATTTGAGTCAGAGTTGAGTCAAATTTTTGACTCGACTCATGAGTCAAGCACAACCCTGCTCCGTGGACTCTGTCGCCAACGCTTCAATTCAGTTACCAGAATGAAAACGAAATTTGTTGTTTCGCACCATACAAGTATTTAAGGGTATTACCAGGTTTTATTTCTGCAAAATTTCGGAGTTATTCAGTGTAATGGGTAGAGGAAGGTGGATGAGACCCATACCAAAGTTAGGTATTCGTCACAAAATTGCCTGATTCTCAAATGCTGGTTCCCCAATGTTTGATTCCTCTTCCAGGCGCCTTTGGAATTTGGAAGGCACGAGCATCATTCTAAGTAGGGGAGAGTGGGGCACATTCGTGCAAAAAATGGATAAATCCATATATCTGTTCGTCGGTTAGTGCAATGGCAAAATTGTTGATTGTAGTATGAAAAGGAACTATTGCAGATATTTTTCCTCTTTAAAAGTTATCCTCTAAAGTTATCGCTTCTATGAGAAAAAATGACTTTTAATAACTCTGAACTTTTGCACGAAACTGCCCCACCTATGGGGCACATTCGTGCAAGGGGTGGGGCACTTCCGTGCACCCTGCAAAGTTCGAGGAATTACCGGGCATTGCCAAAAATTTATCAACAGAAATTGGCAGGGGGTCCTTTCACTTGATTCCTTTCGACAAGAATGCATTGCACAACATATGTAGAAAGAATGGGATGGCCAACAAGAATGTGCCAACTGCCGGTCATCGACCCGCCTCCGTGACCTCTCCAAGGTCACGTGAATTAAACTTGTCACGACGTCGCAAGCAGCCGAGACTGAGTCAGGCGAGCGTCACTACTACAGATAAAGTCATAAATCGCAAAAACGGAAAAAAATATGGAGGAATGTGCCCCTAGGCAGTGCATACACGAACCTGCCCCACAACGTTATTTGTAAAATATTTCAAAATTTCTTATTGAAAAAATGACAGTTTTTCAACAAACAAGTTTGCAGCAGTTCCGTGAATAAAGTGAGCTTCTTTGCCCTCAATTTTGAAAAGTTAACCCACATTTCCGAGTCAGGATCACGAAAATGGATTATATGAGAAAAGTTTGGAAAGCGCACGAATATTACAAATTTGCGTTTTTATCCAGCATGACAGCAGGTACAGTGTTGTCTTCTGCACTGAGCGAAGGGCGGCAATGATAGACATATTTTCATAATTTACCTTTAGCTCGTGCAGTCACTCGTCTTCCCATAAACTGCAAAAAACGAATGTGCCCCATGCACGAATGTGCCCCACTCTCCCCTACTGCCAAGCATCATGGGCTACAGGTCGACATTACACAATGAATAGGAAAATCGTACTTGTGACCCCTTTTTATGTGCCTGAAGTCATATCAGGTCATGAAAGGTTTCCAGTAGCTTTTTTTTACAATACCTAACATTTGCTAGGAAAAAGTAAGAGCGATGAAAACACTTAAGATGTGTTCAGGTTGACGGTACGCATCGACTGAGGTGTGACATTAGCAACCTCTTCCCGACCTTGACTTTAGGTCTAATTTTATAAATAACCTTTTAACCCGGCACCGCCTGGGCTATTTCCGTACCCACGACAGCCTGGGGGGGGTCGAATCCGACCCCCCCCCCCCCTGTTATCTCGAGAACCAATGGTCGTATCGAGCCCCGCGAGGCGGCGTTCGAAAGGTCTCTACGAGACCTTCCCAAAGCACTCTTAAGATTTTAAGATTGAGGTCAACTTTCGGGTCAAGGTCAGGTCAAAGGTCAAATTCAGGGGTTTTGCATGATTAGGCTTACGGACAGCGGAATCGATAGCTGCTTCTCGAAACTCACCAAAAATGACCTCAAAGGCCTAGTGAAGGTACAATGTACGTATAGGGGTCATACTAAGTACGGGTCAAGGTCAGGTCAGGTCACGAAAGGTCACGGTTTTCAATTTCTGCTACATGGGCGTGCGACACATGTTTTATGACTTATTTTTCACGCCGAATCCGATGGTACCTAATGGTTATATGTGACCCCAAGTCACTGTGCTGGTGATAAGTGTGCATTGAAAGCATAAAAAATCGTTTATACCATACATAACTAAACGAGGGCTAAGAAAAAAATCAATTTTTCAACTTTTTATTTTTGACATAAAAATGCACTTTTCTAGACGAGCTTTGTCCCAGGAATCTAGTGGTGCCATTTGTTTTCACATGCGATGTTCAAAAGTGCCTCTAATTCACGAAAATGCTTATGACGTCACCATGCCCTATGCATGTTGGAGCTATTTTTTACATTTTGGGGGTCAAAAATCAAGATTGAAAGTTGAAATTTGGGGCATCTAATGTTCTAATAGAGCTCTGCAACATATATTCCGGTTTTTTGGGAATTCCCAAAATTTTGGATTTTATTAGCTGTTTTCCAAAAAAAATATAGTTTTTTTAATTTTTAGGGGTGAAAAACGCATTTTATGGAAAATCCGAGATAGCCATTTTAAAGAACTTGTTGAGCTGCGTCTTTTCATGTCCTTAATTTGCAATTTGCTTCAAACCCTGATTTTTGGCGATTTTTCGAACATTTACCTTTTTTGACTAAAAACGCCATGTAGTTACATCACTAAAATCGATATATCTCAAAAATTTCTGTAATTTTTTTTCTTAAAAATTGCACAGGAGACGTCAAATTGATGGGGGAGAAGGTATGCCAAGTTTCAAGTAGATAGCGAAAGCGGTTCATGAGTTATTCAAGAAAAACGGAGGGGGGGGGGGTCGGATCCGACCCCCCCCCCCCCAGGCGGTCGCGGGTTAAGCTCCACTTATAGCTCATTAGGCGCGACTTGATGAGAGGAACACGATGTTGAGAAAAGCTATGTCGTGCCTTTCTTGAATCGAAAGCTATTACTGAAAAAACATGTTTCGCAAGAGCGGTTATTTTGATAGTTTTTGCAATCTGTAGGCTAAACCGCTGGCTTTAGGTCAATTCTTAGAGCTTAGTCCAGAAAGAGCGTTAAAGGGCTATCGAATGCGCCCTTCCGCGGCATCGTAGCTCTATTGGTTCCAGAGTTATCCGCCGATTAATAAACATGAAAAATGCTGAAGCAGGCAAAATTTGACCTTTGATGACCTCCGGACACCTGAACCTTGACCTGACCTAAAAAATGACTTATGTATTCTCGCCATGCTTTTTGACGTTCTTTCGAATGCCACTTACCAAGTTTTGCTACGAAGCCCAGGAGCCGAGTTAGACGCGGGGGGGGGGGGGGGGTCGATTATCCCCTCCCCCGCCCTTCGTGGTTGGTGCTGAGCACCCGCCCGTCACAGGTTAAAATGGATGTATACCTGAAACACTAAAGCCCAAACTACACTACGCGATTTTTCCGTGTGATTTAGCGATTTTGCGATATTGCCATATCGCGTTATCCCATTTGTGATAATGCGATAATGCGTCAGCGATATTGCTTGACTTAATAATGCGATTTCCGCAGTGTGGCTCAGCGCATCCGTTTGCACTAGCCACTAGATGAACATTTTCTGGCATCGCCAAGAGCATCGAGCTCTCGCATTATCGCAAAATCGCACAGAAAATCGCGTAGTGGAGCCTAGGCTTTACAGAGCACCTTTGCATATCAAAAGAATTAGGAAAGCCTATAAAGCAATCCAAAATAAGCCGATTCCTTTCAATTTTTAACCCTGAATTCTCATAGCCCTCGCCGGCCGTGGGGGCCCTCCCCTAGATTTTTTTCGCGATAGCATAGCTCCGAACGAGCCGGTGATAGAGAGCGTCAATTTGACATGGGGTGCTAAAATTTCTTTCTGTGTGAAACTTTGCATAAATGGTCTTTGATTCAAGCCAGATCTTGTGACACCAACCGCATTTTCAGGTCAGGTCAGGTCATTGACATATGACGTCATAAGTAAACCTCTGCTCGGTCCTCAAATGTCGCAATTTCGCAGCACTCTCAGTGCCAGTGCAGTCACAGAGAAATGAAGCTCACACCAAGATACTTATAGGAAAGATGACCCGATGTTTGAAAGTAAAGCCCCAGTCACAAATCTGAAGCACCTGTGACATTTCCTGACACCCACGTGACTATTGTTTAACTTTTGTGTTTTGCGATGTTTTGACCTTAATTAAAGTATTGAAAGCTCAAAACGTATAACTAATGTTGTTTAACCCTATTAGTGGCAGGGGGGGGGTTGTTTTCATCCACCCCTCAGGTTTTTCGAGAATATCTCCGAAACCGCTGAAGCTACGATGCTGAAATTTTCTGACTTTTCCTAAAACTAAATTGGACACATTCCCTGAAAATTTCAAGTTCATAACTTTACCAGGGCGGCTCCAGAGCATGGGAATTGGGGGGTCCTATTCGTGAAGCGAGTCATCTGGGCGAAGATCACGATGCTGATGTATTATAACTGTATGCACCAGTTTTACGAACAGTGAATGAAAGGTGTCATGTGATAACATATACAAAGTTATTGCGCATCCTCTTTTGACACGTTTTTGCTATAATAGGCGGATCCAGGCGTCAAAAAGGGGGGTTATGTTTTACCTCCCAACATAGGTGCCCTGACACCGCCTATGCATGACCAATACAATTGTAGTCGTTCTCTCATAAGAAAATTGTAACATAACAAGACCATTACCACCCTTTTTAGAAACAGTACCAACAAAAACCTTATTTACTATACTTTTTGTGTACCCCCAATCTCAATGATCTGTATCCGCCTATGATTTTTGAAAATGCATATTTTTAGGATCCATGTGAATTCCTGGTTCATTCTCTATCGATCGGCAAAAGTTGCGTTAAGATTGGTTCAGAAACCTAGCCGTGATAAACAGTCTAAAATGTATCTGCAATTTGCCCGTTTTTACCCCCCCCCCCCCTCTACCCCCCTATTGACATTTTTTTAATTTTTATTTGTTAGAAATGTAGATCACGTTGAGCGAAATCGAATGCCGTTTGAATTTTGAAAATCGGGCCGTTAGATCTCGAGATATCAAGGGGGGGGGGTCGTAAACAGCCCCCCCCCCTGCCACTAATAGGGGTAGCCAGGAGCCTGCCACTAATAGCAGCATATTGATAATAATATTGGTAAATTATCGATAAACTGCTTATAGTAAGTCACGTGATTGCTACCAGATTCTGTGCTAAGATAGCATCTTTTCAACTTCGATTTTGAACACTTTTTTCCTCCTTTGAGGCCAAATGATGGACTGTTTGAGACACACGATTAAACGCTGAATCTATTGATGCCAAAATTTGATCTTTTTTTTGCATTTTTAGACTAGTATATCCTGGCTCAAACTTTGACCAGTTTGTGTGTAAATTCAATGGTGAAGGGAAAACTTCACGCCCAGCTGACGTCATTACAGTGCTACCAAATCCTGTCTGGTGAGGGTCGGCTCACACGACGTAGTATCCTCCAGAGGCGTGTTTCTTTTTTCCAACCAAAGGAAGGCGCTATACCCGAAGATGCTTCTTGGTTAACAAACCAAACAAAAACAAACATAACCTAACCTCACCTGACCTAACCTACAACCTACAAACCTACAACCTACAACCTAACCTACAACCTAACCTACAGACCTACAACCTACAACCTACAAAACAAACCTACAACCTAACCTACAACGCGCCAAAAATTTCGGCCGGCGGCGGGGACCGAACCCTAGTTGTTGGATCACGAGGCGAGTGTGCTAACCACTACCCCACGCAACCAGCTGGCCGGACGGAGGTGTAGGTCACTTTTCAATGACGCAATGGGATATTCTCCGTATAGCGCCTTCCTTTGGTTGGAAAAAAGAATTACGCCCTCCAGGCCCAATCTCACCAAGTGCGGTAAACTCGTTTGGGGTAGCGGTAAGTTACCGCACCGAAATAACCCCAAGCAAATAATCCAGTCTCACCAACCCAAGCTACCCCTTGCTGTAATTTACCGCATTTTGTGCAAATCCTGCAAAATAACCCCATTTTTCGACGCTTCGGATTGGTGGAAAAGCTGCTGATCACGCCGGCGCGATATAAAGAACGCAAGTGTTTTGTCGCCATGGCAACGATAGCGTGTTTCTTCTTTCCAAGCGGCACCTCAGTTTCCAAGACTCACGGGCGATATCTACATGCTGTTTTGGGTACTGCAAATAGGAAGCATAGGTGGCGCAGGCTGCAACAAAAAATAAACTTATTTCTTTTCTTTCTTATAAAGTTCTTATTACATCTTTAATTGTTGATTCTTGCTCACAATTGGTATAAAATTTAGAGATTACGGCACAAATGTCTGCGGTAATTTTGGTCCGAGATTTGGGGGCAATCAGCTGATTGTTTGGTTTGTTTACTTGCTTTCGGGCCGTGAGCAGCTCACAGCTGCGCACAGGAAGAATTTGCGGTAAAACCGAAGCTATCCCATGGGGTTATTTCGATGCGGTAACTTCAAAAATTACGGCAGTGGTGAGATTCGTTTTGGGGTAGTTTACCGCAAAATGAGTTTACCGCACTTGGTGAGATTGGGCCCAGAGGTATCAAAACTTGTATATCTCGATTTTTTCTAAGACCACCTGAGGTCAGGTCGGTCAAGTGACCTCATCATTACAAGTAAACGGGGAAAATGAAAACTGTTATTTTGGCACCGATCTCGATCGATCGATCGATCGAGATCGGCGCCGATCTCAACGATATCAAACGATCTCAATTTCAAACTATCTCAAACTATATCAAGCACACGGAATCTCACGGAATTTCATGCACTCCTTGCAAGGTCCGATGATTCACTATTGCTTTGTTGACCTTGAACGCCGTCATTTATGACGTCACTTGGGTCATAAGTTTTTCGTCAATAGCTTCCGATCAAATTGAGATAGCGAATCGGGAAAGCCACCGATGGACTCAGGAAAGCCTACCAAATCAAATACTATGCGATATGAGCTCCTTCGGCTAATTTCGTGACCAATGAAAAAACGAAATGGTAAAACAAATTGCGGAAAAGAATGAAGAAAGGAAGAAAGGCATGATGTGTTCACCTGAGAAGCAAGTACCTATTATGTGTTCGAACTTCGAAGAAGTAAAATCACGGAAATGTTTTAGCGAATACCTACCATATACGATTACCATTATAAGATTAACTCACTACTTTGTTTGACGCAAACATAACATCAGTGAGATGTGCGTTAGAAATTGCACGTCAGTATACATAGCCGTGAAGTAACTTTGCTTGGTGTCGGATTTTGAAAGATCATTTTTAAGCGCCTTCTCGTAAACTATATGATGTCAACATGTAGTTTACGTTTTCTGCACTTTCCGACTGCTCGGACTGGTTTCTTTGTGTCGTTTTACAAAACAGCTTTGTCAGCTGGGCCGATTTTATCGCATGTACCAAAAGTGATGCGGGCATACATACAGGCAGCTGCTATCTTGGGCACACACAAGTCTCAAGAAAACCAGTTTATTATTATCTTTAGCTGCAGGGAATTGAACACGCCCGAACTTCTAACGACTGTGTTTTAACACCGCCTCCTCCAAGACGCTTCAGACGCAGTAGTCCAGTGGGCTGAAGTCGGGCAAATTGGGCGGCCATTCGTCCCTGCCGACGAAATGCATCCGTCTGTTAAGAAGGGCTGGGTTGTTATGCTTTTTTGAGAGAGGGTTCGGTCTTGTTGGGGGATAAACCCAACGAAATACAGTTTCTCAGATGCAGATAGCAGTTAAGTTCCTCAACAGCTCACAGGCTCTCGACTCACAGGCAAGTCAGTGAGCCCAGCCTGGCTGAGTATTGAGCGAATTTCGAGAAAGAATATTTCAATCTTTCTTCTCCAGGGTACGCCAGCGCTGGCCATTATTTTCATTGAGGAAGTAGACTTCTAATGGCAGTCTTTCAGGAGCGATGTCAGTTTTTCCCGTTCCGTACACGCGGTTGTTTTGGATGTTTGTTGGTGTCTCCAATGCCCTAAATTAAAAAATTCGAACATCAGCGATAAAAAGGTTATCTAAACAGTGGTTCTTTTCATCAGTGAAAACCAATTTTTACATATAGTGTGCTGATTTTTTTTTGTACGGCTTCCTGGCTCAGGTTTTCCGTTTCTCTTTGACCGCGTTGGTGATGAGATTTCTTTGAAGGCCCTCAACTTCTTGAGCTCCAGGTGTCGAAGAATTGTGCTCCTCAGGTCGGATAAGCTACATGCGATCTTGCGCTGAATGATATGTGATTGTTTGTTGTTCTCTTGATATGGATTACCTTTCCCGTTACGATGCATGACAATTGGTATTACAGAAATCGTATCTACCTGGCGAATATTTCCCAATAATGCTGGACAAACCGGCCATCATTAAGTTAGTTACTGGCCGAAAATGAGCACTAGGTATTTTGCCGAGTTAAAAAATGGTTGTAAACTCGCACAATCAGGCAATATTTAACTCGTAATCCGAACTTTTGATTTTATGCAAATCATTGAAAACAGCAGGGCCTCAGTGACCTAACATAACGTTCAAAACAGGATGATCCTTTGAATTTTCAAACCCTGATAATCCCTTCAAGTTATCAGAAGACATACGCCGATCAACGGACAACAAAGCTCCGTGTGCTTGAATGTTGTATTATAAACAAGGCGAGAATCGTCGACACAATTGACAAGCACAACTTAATGCCACTCTTAACGCCAAACAAGTCAACTTGAACCATCATGATACCTGTTGCGGTCGGCAGCGATCAGAAGGATAATCCGTTGGGGGGGGGGGGGCAGAATCAATCCCGGGTGACAGAACAATCTACTTGAAATAGCGGGCCCAAGAAGAGTACGGGTAGCCATAGTAGCTTCTGTAAATCATGGCCGAATCAGCCTGCTGGTCCTCGGCAGGGGCCTCGCGCTTCTTCAGGTAGTGGATGTACGAAGAGTAGGGGTAGCCATAGTAGCTCTTGTAGAACATGACCGAATCAGCCTGCTGGTCTTCGGCCGGGGCCTCGCGCTTCTTCAGGTAGTGGGCCCAAGAAGAGTAAGGGTAGCCGTAGTAGCTGTTTAAGTACAGAGCAGGGTCCGCCTGCTGATCTTCAGCCGGGGCCTCACGTTTCTTCAGATAGTGGATGTACGAAGAGTAGGGGTAGCCAAGATAGCTGTTGTAGAGCAGGGCAGGGTCTGCTTGCTGGTCTTCAGCCGGGGCCTCAGGGGCAGACCGCTTCTTTCTCTGCAGGTCAGAAAGCCATGTCAGATCAGGATGGGATCCCTTCCCTTCGCAAAATGCTTTTAACGAGTGATCTGGGAAGTGACACGCCTACTTAGAAAACTGAGGCGAGCCGGCATATTATTTGACATGTCCCTGGAAGGGAACTGCTAAAAGTTATTTCCGTTACATGTAGCACGCATGGGTACGTTCAGGAAAAAAGCTGAAACCACCACCAGCGCCTGCAGAATCGTGACAAATTGACTTTTAAAGTATCTCCCGGATACTGCAATTAAATTGAGATTTCTTGCTCTGAGAAGAGCACACGACGAATGTATGTTATTCTCACTGTAAAGGCGGAACTACATTAGAGTGTTTGTGGCCACTTACCCAGATGTAGGGGCTAACGCCGCCGTAGTAGGTATTCGGGGTGATGAAGTAGTACGCCGAGGCGCAGGAGATCACAGCAAACAACAGCACCTGGAAATCGGAACAAATATTATCAGTAATAAGGGGGTGCAGAAAATTATATGCCAGTACTAAACACATATGCCAGAGGACACATATTGTTAAATAAAGATAAAAACATGCGTTTCACGTTACACTTTACTTACAATGCACTTCATAATGAGCTGTGAGGTAGTTTGAGCTGATGATAATGATGCCTGGTTGAAGATGAAAACTGCTTTTATACTGGGTTCCGAGCGACACACACCTAAACACAGGCCAATCAGAGGCGTTTGTTTTGAGGCGTCTCCTCCACTCTTCAGATAAGAATAAACCAGTTTTCTGAAGCAGGTTCGTGTGGAATATAGATGTGTGCCCGCATCATTTCGCAACTGACAAGCTCATAATGCAAGACAACTCTAAAAAACGCTGTTTTGTTGCGCTGCCTACTAAGACAATTAAGAAATGATTTGCTAAGTGACTGTGACTTATTCATGTTGACTGTTGAGCTCTATAGGTAAAAAAGAACGGCTACATATTGCGCTAGGGGAGCGCGTGTCTCTCAGGCGCTAAGCCGCTCTGGCACTTGGCAGAGAACTCAATAACGAGAACGAGAATGGTGACGGATGATGGTATAATTAAATCAGTGGCATGAATTAAAACAATTGTACCCAGCCCGCTAAAAGCATGAAGGGCAAGTACAGTAATGATCACAGAAAGTCGTTGCGTCCCTGCAAAAGCACAAAAGAAATGAGCATTTCGATTTTCCATCACGCTTTTTCTTTGTCGGTTGTAGTTGTTAATCGTTAAAGTGATTATCCCACCTTTACATGAAAATTAAGTTGAGATAGCCAAGTGGGAGTGGTTATCGAAAAAAACATGGGCCCTGATATTAACCCTCGCCCGCAAGTGCGATTTTCCCATCCTAGAACGCAACCTATAGAACGCACTTACGGGGGCTGCCATCCCCCGCGCCATTGCATTCTTGGTGATGATAGAGCTTTGCAACAAAATCCGTTAGATTTGATGAAAAATGGCGAATCCAACGGTACCTTATTTTAAGCCTCGCCCGGCGAGGGAGGATTGATGAGGATTGATGCACCCTTCCTGAAGGTTTTTCGCAAATAACGTAAAAAACGGTAGTGCCGCCAAGTATGGCATACCCTCTCGGGCAACCTTTTTGCACATTCACTGAAAATTTCAGGTCTCAACCATTTCAGGTCAGGTCACCAGGTCACAAAAACCGGTACAAGGCCAGGATAAGATTGGACAAGTTTAGCGGCAACGGAATCACAGAGCTTTTCGTTAATAGTGTGAGAACCGTGGCACGTAGCACCACCAAAGTTCAGTCACAATTTGGGGAAATCATTTGACACGATTTCTGGAAGTTTTCAATTCCAGTGACCTCAGGTCAGGTCACAAGGTCACCAAAACCGGTACATGGTCAAAATGGCACTGAAAATACACTATTCTGTTAATGAAGTATTAAGTTGGTCATCGATTTGATTCAAACTGGCAGGATATGCTACGCTCACAGAGTGGCATAGCCTGCATCCCGGTTTTTCAAATTTGTATGACCTGAGGTCATCTAGAGGTCATGACAAATTCTGAGAAAATTTGGCCGAATATCTTAAATTGTAAAATATGCTTCATTTCAACGTGTTTGTCTTCACTTGTAATGCCTCAGCTTGCATCAATACGTGATGAATGTGGTGATTGATTGCTGCAAAAATGCTAGGGTCAGGTCAACTGAGGTCAAATGAGCTCAAACTACGTTTTCGCCGATAACCTGGCACCCCATGAGGCTAGAGCTTCAAAAATGGTGTCATTGTGTTCTTTGTAATCAGCCGAGGCGAATGATATGCAATATGATGCATTTGGATGAACGTAGGAACTTATAAACTTAATTAATTTATTCAAGTTCACTTTATTTTTAGTAAAAAATGATTTATAATTTACTAAGTAAGATAAGGTTCACTTAACCCTCGCATGTGTAGGGGGGGGGTCGGATGGACCCCCCATGGTTTTTCGCGAATAACTCGCGTAAAAAGCGGTCGATCGCGACGAAACTTTCAGTACCCTCGCATTGATCAATTTTACACCTAACCTGAAAATTTCATGACCCTGACCCAAATGACCTTTGACCTGTGACCTCTTTTCCGAGACCATGTTTGGCCGGAATCGCGATTTCGCGTATGTCGGCTCGCACTAGCCGCGCGTTTGCAAGCTTTTCGTGGTTTCAAACGTTCAAACATGTAATTTGATGTTACTCCCGTGGGTGTCAAGGTCACCTGAAGGTCAGGTCAGGTCATTGACCTTTGGTGACCTCGGGTGACCTCGGCTCACTTTTTCGAGTTTTACATGTTTCTAGGCTAGTTTTTGGAGCTGAATTCGAATTTAGCAACCATTTGAACATTTACGAAGTAGTTTTGGTGACTTCGTAACATGTTACGAAGCTGTCAGAGGCGGTTGACACGTACTACGAATACCCGTCACGACGCCTACTGGTTGACCTGACCTGACCTGACCCGACCTGGTCTAAATGCTTCAAGACATCATCTGTGATCAAAACTAACACGATATTCGTGATCAGCACCCCGAAAAACCCCTTAGCAGCCACACTTTACGACTTTCTAACAGGTCCCGATTTTCCCGACTTTGGGTCATTGACCTGACCTGGAAGGTCAATCAATGAGCTAGGACCTTAAAATTGGGTATCATCGGCTTCCTCTCGTCACGGACAACACGCTCGTTTTTTCCGCGAAGCTCTAGCTCGATCAGGGGCCAAACGGCAAGGGGGGGTCCAACCGACCCCCCCCCCCCTACACATTAGAAGCTGGCAAACGCCGCACACATGCGAGGGTTAAACTGGTAACAAAGTATACTTACCATTGAATGCGCATTGATGTGCTGAGTTCACTGGTGCTTTTATTCTTGCTTTACCAGATCAAAAGTCATAAGCGAAAAACGTTTGACCTGTTTTAGCGAAAGTTTTATATTCTGTCCCCCCAAAACGCCCCTAAATATTGACCTAGAATCACCAGATTTGCATAGGGGCGAGGCCGCGAGATCTCTTATGGGCCCACCTACCCCATTACTTTGGTATTTCTAAGTTCCATAAGAGCCAATCGCCATGGGGTCGTACCAACGCCTCTTCGCCGTTCGTGTTACGTAAAAGGCCCTCGCCTGGCGAGGGTTAACTGCTCAGGTCAAGCATTGACCTTACAGTTCAGGTCAAACTAAAAATGTTGCTGTTTGTTGCTAAAATGTCGCGAACAAAAAAAAAAAAAAAATACGGTCATCGTCGAATAGCAAGTGCTCCATGATAACTGGGAGATAAAACTGGCAAAAAAAAACGAAATCAAGGTGTTCAAATTTGACAATACCCATAGCCATTAGCTAACGCAAGATATTGGGAATTGGTTAACTGGGTCATGACATGACCTGAAGAGCAGAATCATATCTCCGAAATCAAAAACCATAGTCACTTGAATTTTTTCAGCGGACGTTGTAAAAGGACTACGAAGCATCTACACAGAAAATCAGGTCGCAGATTATCTAAAAAAAGTAAGAAAGAAATAAAATGACGCAAAAAATGGATAGCTTGATGTAAGATCTTTCAGAAATATGAGGGGAATTTCTCGATTAGGTCATCGGTGAGGTCACTGGAGGTCACCGAACGTTAAGTTATCACGAAAAATGGTTCCCGATTTCAACAACTTTTCACAAATCGACGCATAGAACAAATAGAGCTCAGCACCTGGGAAAAGTGCTTTCGATGATAGCTCTTTTAAAGTTCTTTCTTCGTAATGTTCTCAGCTTTAACCTATGGCCAACGCCTCGAGGGATAAAACTCAAAATTTGACGTGTTCGCGGAATACGTTTTCTTGCAATCACTTTTGGCACCAACCTTGCAATACGCTTATTTTACCGGCATCGCGTTGCTATCGTTGAGAAACGTCGATTAAAGGGACCCTCCCACCTTAACATTAGTTTTGAGTTGAGATAGCCAAGTTTGCGGCCAGGCTCAGAAACCACCATTTATCCTGGTCGCAACCCCCGCAGCTTTATGGTGTTCAAGAAATTTCTTCCCTTTACTTGCAGGGTGGGACCAGCGTGGTCCCTATCTCTTAACCATTACGGGAATCTGATGACGTCATCAGGCTTTCGAACGTCCGTTAAATGTTTGACTAAAACGTTTTGTAACACGCGGTGGTATATGCTGCTTTGCGCGCAGCAAATGCCGCACTTTCAAATAAAGTCGCTAGGAACAGCGGAGATCCCAAAAAGTAAACAAAAGTAAAAGTCTAATATCTTGAAAACCTGTGAATATTTTTCGATGAAATTTGGTAGAAATTCGTTTTTGCTCTTTCTGAACCGAGCGACATCACTTTCATGCCAATTCATTAACTTTTTTGAAGGTGGGAGGGTCCCTTTAAACTATACGCCAACCTAAAAAAAAAACTTCAAAATTTGACTTGGTGGTTTAACCCGCGCCGGGCGGGAGGGTTGTTGAAAATTTCAGACCCAGGTCGTCTTAGGTCAGGTCACCAGGTCACGCCAAGTGACCTCACCTCAGAAAAAAATAAGAATGCTCGTCATAGCTACACCGACTGATCGATTGCCTTGAAACTTTCAGCGATTGATTAGAGCAACATTATCTATAAAATGTTTGTCTCGGAATTTTGATATCTATTAGTCAGGGGAAGGAGGCCCAATTTTGGGCCGAATAACGCAAAATTGGGTAGAGCTTAGCAAAGGGTGGTTTCTGGGACAAAAATGACCGCTGAACCCAAATCTGACCGGTGCGCACCTCTAACTAATGTTGCACCACTTCCAGAGCACGTGCAACTGCGCAGTTCCTCTTTTTTGAAGAATGGTACCCTTTTTATATATTTTAAAATGAAACTTGTCGTGTAGTTGTGTTGTATTCCAAAACCTTAATATTATAGTTAAAATTCATTGCATAAATGAAAATTTTAGTTAACGCATATCGCAGACAATCTATGACGTCACTGTGACGTCATTTATTCGTAAATTGACGAGAAAATGAGATGTGACAACAAAACATTTAACTTTATTCACAGGATACGCTCATTGGCGGGTTTAAAATGCATTGAGCATGCTCAGAAAATATCTCCCCGTTGCAAAAAGTAAAAATCGTCTGGATGGAGGTACCATTTTGGCCTACAGGGGGCGAAATCCGCGGAGCGTGCGTTTTTACCCCAAATAGTTTTTGTGCAATAACTTTTGATACAATGCTTGCATGTCGTCCATTTTACCATCGTTGTGATTCTCTCACCGAGACGCATCGAATAGTATGCAAATTGGCTTTGATTGGTTAAGATTATATTTTACCGCAGTTCATGGGCTCAGGTCGATTATCACGCTAGTAAAGGTTATGACCTGACTGGAAATGGTCATGTAGTTTACCAATCGCTTTGGCCGATTATCAAGATAATCGCATGGAAAATGCTTTCATTGTTCTTATGTGGTTTGATCAAAAGCTATAGCTGAAAAATTGCTGATGACGTTTTCAGGACGCCACATGACGAAATTCAAAGTAAGGTATAGAAGTCGTTCATACATATATGTGTTGGCGCCGCAAAGCATTCGTAAGGCATTGTATGCTTGCGAGATTTTAGAATTAGATGTGTTCTTTACAGGCGTAGTTTTAGTTTATTACGTTGGCATACGTACCTAATAAGGTCGGCGTAAATTTCGTCACAGAGGGTTTCACATGTGTTATGTCCCAAGTTCTTATCAATGTCTTGTGGTTATTCATGTTCTTAGACGTCACATACCCGAGCATTGAAGAACACGTAACAACTAACCGAAGAGAATTTGATTCTGGTTGGTTGTATTTATCTCTTTTGGTAAATACATAGGTATACACACACATGCACAGGCGAACACACATAATGTAGCACGGCTACTATCAGGAGGCGTTCGGCTGCCGGCCGCCGGCACGGTGACTCTGTGCACCCTGGGCGGTGGCCTTCGCCCAGGACGTCTGCCTCGTCCATCCAGTAGACGCGTCTGGTCGTGATGATACAATATGTTCCGTCCCATTCTGTACAGTACACGCCACGCGGCATACGCACATAGGTAGTATCCCGAGTGCTTGGCACCGCCGTTAAGTTGTACGACGCCAACCAGCCGGTACGTGAAGTCGCCGGCCAGGTCGACGGAGCAGAGCGACTGGTCGTTCTGACGCAGGACTCGGATAGATGCACCTGTTCCGGTGCGTCAGCCGGCTCTCCCTTCTTCTTCTTCCGCGCACTGCCGGCCGTGCCCTAGGGCGCGGCAGACCGGGGCTGGTCCACAGGTGGCGTGATCCGCCCCACTCGGTCGAGGAACTCCGTGACGTATTTAGCCGGCCCCGAGAGCACATCCTAGAGGGTGGGGAGCGGCCCCCAGAGCCAGGTTCGCGTTCTTGCGCGGCCAGGCACTCGCATAGCAGGTGCACGACCGTGTCCTCTTCGCTGCACTGTCCGCAGAGAGAGCTGGTGGCCAGGCCAATCCTGAAGAGTGTGGCCCGGACCAGGGGTGAGCAGCCGCTGCGGATCTGCGAGACAGTGGTCTGTCCCCATCGGTCGAGGTCGTCGTGGCCAGGGGTGTTCTCCAGATGATGGGTGATGCTTGGAGCGATCGAGGGTGAGCCGGCCGGCCCAGTGTCTGATGGCGATGCGCGCACAGGCCAGGTCAACTGGGATCCGACGCTGGTCGCCTGATGTTGCCGCGATGTTTGCTAGGCGGTCCGCTTCTTTATTACCCTCGACCCCCGCGTGGCCCGGGATCCACTGGAGACTGATAGCTCTGCCCCCGGCCGCGGCAGAGTGCAGGAGAGCCCAGATGCCTTGTGTCAGGGCCGATTCCTGCGCTGCTGGGCCTCGGCTGAGCAGTTGGAGGCCAGACAGGGAGTCCGAGCAGAGCAGGACAGACCGAATGGCAGAGAGGGTGCAGTCCCAGGAAACATTTTAACGCCTCCGACATCGCCGCCAGCTCCGCCTGCATGCTGCTGCATACGACTTCTGCCGGTATGGTACATTTGATCTTGCGTCCCTCACGGTGCAGTTCGAGGAGGGCTCCTCCGCCGCCTTTCTTGGTACCGTCTAGGGCAGAGCCATCAGACCAGATTGTGAGGTCTTGATTTGGGTAGGCGGCCAGGGCCTCCAGGGTTGCAGTCTTCCGTAATTCTGGTGGGTCAGTCCTCTTGATAGGTTTCGGAAGCTGTAAGCCGAAGTGGACGTTGGTGTTGTACTGCTTCCACGGCGGTTCTCCCTGGTGCAGGGTTAGTGGGGCTACGGGCACTCCACCCAGTCCAGCTTCCTCGCACACCCACTTCCCCACTCGTCGGAAACAGGGTCGATGCTGGAGGCCAGCAACGTCCTCATCTGGCGGCGACGGTGCCGGCACTCCCACCTCCTGGGCTTCCTGTTTCTTTCGCATCCAATGGAGGTGGGCTCTGTAATGTAGTCTAGGTGGCGGTGTCTTAGCAATGAGCTTCATCATCATCATCAATGAGCGACCGTCATCATCAATCTGCATTCTGCAGCTTTGTCTAAAACGGTTCCATGTGTGTTCCAAGAGCATCTGATGGTGTCGAGCCGCATGCATGTTGAAGGTGTCACCAAGCTTCAACTTTATAGGGCAATCACTAATCCATGCTCCTTTGATACAAATGAATTTTCACTTGCAATTGCAATGTAGTCCCAAGAAAATGCACTTCACACAAAACAGGTTTATGAGGAGGCATTCGGTTTCAGATCATTTTTGTAGGTACTGTTTTGTTCCTGCATCGTCAATCGTGTGGTCTCGCTTCGATCTTGGATTGTTTGCCTCAAATATCTAAGATATTTCACTTTCTTACAAAGGTGATTTTTGCCCTTTTTGATAAACCACAGCTTCTTATTTTCTTTCCCAGTATTCATGACAAGCACAATTCTGGATCATTTTTTATCGCTAGCCCAACGCACGTAACGACTAAGCTGAACCCACGCTGACTTTCCGTTATTCATAAGAATGGATACTTACTTGAAATAAATAAAAAATTATACAATTTGAACTATAAATAAGACCAAAGGAACGATATTTAGTCAATTCAACGCCAACAGTATTTGGATTTAAATGCCGTCGCAGCGCCAGAACACGGTAAAAATGATATAAAAATATCCTATTTCACGTGATTCATCAATCTGCTGTGCTACTTCATCCAGTTTGACCAAATTTGTCAGGTGGTGACTTGGACTGTCACGTTCTCAATGTGACTCACATGTACCTTTGCAAAAACGATTTTAGCATGATCCGACTCAGAAATGTTCATAGATCATGTTTGATTATTTTCCCTTCCCTGATTTGCATACGACGGGAATAAAGTTAAATGCTTTAAGGACAAGACGACTTTTTCAACCCATTTATAGGTAAATGACGTCACGGTGACGTCATCGGCTGCCCGAACATTGCAAAACTTGAGCTTTCAATTACGCCATGTGTTTGTAGCACAGGGACAAAATCTCAAAACAATATCTCAAATATCAACGACGTTACACTGCAATTCATTAAAAAGGTACCATTCTCCAAAAAAGATGAACCACGCAGTTGCACGTGCTCTGGAAGTGGTGCAACATTAGTTAGAGGTGCGCACCGGTCAGATTCGGATTCAGCGGTCATTTTTGTCCCAGAAACCACCCTTTGCTAAGCTCTACCCAATTTTGCGTTATTCGGCCCAAAGTTGGGCCTCCTTCCCCTGACTATAACGTCATGTCATTTTTGCGGCCTCTCCATTAGGCATAAGTCAATGGGAGAAAATTGAAAAGCGTCTGTTTTTCACGAAAGCTATTCTAGACACTCTCAAACATCGAGATGTAGGTAAAATTGACACACTGAACCGGAAAATGGCAGCTCTGACCCCTCGTCATGTCCCCGAGGTCATCTCAGGTCACGAACAGAATCTAACAGTTTTTCGCTAATAACTTCTGATAGAGGCGTACTAGAGCGCTGAAAACGCTTTAGATGTGTTTGGCTCGACGGTTGCGGATCGACTGATATACAGCATGACCTTTTCCGGTCAGGTCATGACCTTGACCTGAGGTCAAATTTTCAAGTTGACTTTTCAAGGTCAAATTATAGTTCATTCGACGCGTCTCGACAAGAGGGACACGATGCTGGCAAAAGTAATGTCATGGCTCTTTCTTTTGGGTCGAAAGTTAATGCCGAAAAAAACACTTTTCGTAAAAACGGCTATTTTTGGAGTTTTTGCCCTCGGAGGCTAAACCGTTGACCTGAGGTCAAATCTGAGAACATTATTTCAGAAAGGTCTGTAAAAGGGCTATCGAATGCGCTTTTCCGCGGCGCTGTAGCTCTATCGGTTCCCGAGATAGCAGTTGGCAGTTTCCAAAATGTTGAAATAGTCAACATTTTACCTTTGGTGACCTCTGGTGACCTGACCTTTGACCTGACCTAAAAAACGAAAAAGGGTTTTCGTCCTTATTTTGGACGTTCTTTCGATTGTCGCTTGCCGCGTGTCGCTACGTGGCCCAGGAGCCGAGTTAGAAGGGGGGTGCTCAGACACCCCCCCCCCCGGCCTGGCGCGGAATCTCGGAGTGGAGCACCGGCCCGGCGCGGGTTAAGTCATGGAAAAGGTCAAGTAGCATATCAACCATTTTTCGACTTTTCATATCGTCGAGGTGAACGCAACTGAGGTATTAATATCGTTTTATTATGTTTCTATCTAAAGTTATTTTCAAAAAATCTGCTGGAGACCTTGCATGACCTGAGATGACCTCAGGGACATTAACCCTCGCCCGTATAAGGGGGGTCGAACGGACCCCCCCATGGTTTTTCTCGAATAACTCGCGTAAAAAGCTGCCGATCGCGACGAAACTCTCAGTACCCTCGCGTTCATCAATTTCACACCTACCCTGAAAATTTCATGACCCTGACCCAAATGACCTTTGACCTGTGACCTACTTTTCGAGACCATGTTGCTGGAATCGCGATTCGGCGTATGTCGGCTCGCTTTAGCCGCGCGTTTGCAGTCTTTACGTGGTTTCAAGCGTTCAAACATGTGAATTGATGCTGCCCCCATGCATTAGGGTGGGTGTCAAGGTCACCTTAAGGTCATGTCAGGTCATTGACCTTTGATGACCTCGGTTCACTTTTTCGAGTTTTACATGTTTCTAGGCCAGTTTTTGGAGCTGAATTCGAATTTAGCAACCATTTGAACATTTACGAAGTAGTTTTGGTGCCTTCGTAACATGTTACGAAGCTGTCAGAGGCGGTTGCCACCTACTACGAATACCCTTACTGGTTGACCTGACCTGACCTGACCCGACCTGGCCTAAATACATGAAGACATCATCTGTGATCAAAACTAACATGATATTCGTGATCAGCACCCCGAAAAACCCCATAGCAGCCACACTTTACGATGTTCTAACAGGTCCCGATTTTCCCGCCTTTGGGGTCATTGACCTGACCTGCAAGGTCAACCAATGACCTAGGACCTTCAAATTGGGTATCATCGGCATCCTCTCGTCACGGGCAACATGCTGGTTTTTCCGCGAAGCTCTAGCTCGATCAGGTGCGAAACGGCAAGGGGGGGGGGTCCAACGGACCCCCTCCCCCTCCCCCCTTATACGTTCGCGGCTGGAAAAACACCAATACGGGCGAGGGTTAAAGGACCTAGGAATGCAATTTTCCACTTCAGTATGCCATGTATGTGTACTTATCTACCTGTATCTCGATGTTGGAGTGTGTAGTACGACTTTATCCAAAAAGAGCAGTTCAGTTTTCTCACATTGGCTTATATGTAATGGAGAGGTCACAAAATTGACCCGACATTAGGTCCCAGATGTGACAATCCTAAGATATACAAATAGTTAGTGCTGATTTCCTCATGCAATGCCCCGAATTTCCAAATTTGTGGGTGTAAACTGTAGGAAAACAGAATTACAAAGTTTTTTTGGAGGCATAGCCACTTAACTTGACCTGGGGAACTGACGTTATGTGACCTGGGATCAAAAATAATTCACAGACAATGCGAAATTGATGTGTCATAATATACCAAGTTTCGTGGCACTCTCCAGTGTGCACAGCTTTTGACACACGCAAAAAAAGGTTGGATGTGGCCAAAAACGCATCCCCCTAGTTATGCTTTGCATTCCTCCGTTGTTAACCCTTGAAATTGGGTATATTTTTATCTGACTGTGTCCAGGGACTCAGATGGTGGCAGAAGTGTTTTCCATGGATTTTTACCACTAAATGCTTTAAAAAGTTTGCCTCACAAACTTTAACCCGGCCGGGCCCGGGGGGTAATCCCAACCACCGCAGCCCGGGGGGGGGGGGCGTTTTTCGCCCCCCCCCCCGTCTAACTCCGTAAATAAGGGAGCTACGGAAACAAAAGCGATACCAAACGAAAGGTCCTTACGAGACGATTCTAAAGCAACTAAAATTTTTGACCTCAGGTCAATTTTCAAGGTCAGATGTCAAGGTCAAAGGCAAAAACCGGCACATGTGTAGTGATCTCAAAGTAAGCCTTCTAGAGGATGGCAGGATGCATCAAACCGGCAAAATTGGGTATCAAACGAACGAAGAGAATCTGAGGATTCCAAAAATGTGCTCAAAATCAAAGGTCAAGGTCAAGGTCATGCTCAAAATTGACCTCAAACTTTGCACTTTTTCGTACATCTTGCGTGCTAACTTCCAAGACGTTTTGAAATGTTTTGAGGCTTATCAGTTCCCTATTTGTGGTTCATCTTACGATACAAGGCTGCTCAAAGGTCAAGGTCACAGAAAAGTATCCTTGCTAGAGGCTATTTCACTAATTCAAGTTAGTAATAATAAATAAGACAATTTTGCCATCCGGAAGCTCTAAATGAAGGCTTAGAGGAAAATAGATGCCAGATTCGTGATCAGCGGGTACAAATCCATCATAAACGACCTTTCATAAGTCAAGGTCAACCAAAGGTCATTCGAGGTCACATGAGGTCAACATAAAATTTGACCTTTTCCAAACAAAATATATATCATTCGACGCGGCTTGACACGGCGAATGCGATGGTACCACTGCCGTAGCTCTAGGACCATTTTTGTCGAAGTTATTTGCGAAAAACTAAAACCACATTTCGGGGTCCTTGACCTGACCTCTGACCTCAGGTCAACAAAACTATTTTTCTATTTTTCTCTAGGTCAAACGCTACACAACCGTGCTCGTAATTTGTCTTTATCTCTAAAACTCTATTTTTAGCAGCTATTTGAAGTTCGCGTCTGTGACGCCGAAGTTTGCCTTGCAGGGGTCTAGAAAAATCGACCTTGTGACGTCATCAAGGGGGCTAGGTCAAACATTTTTACTTCAGAAGATGTCAAATTGATGGGAGAAAAGGTACTGAAAGTTTCGCTTTCCTATCTCTAAGCGTTCGGGAGTTATCGCAAATATTCGCCAGGGGGGCGAAAAACGCCCCCCCCGGGCCCGCGAGGGTTTATAGATAGGAAACCTCCAAATGAATCTCCAAATTTCAAAATCCCCCAAATAATGTTTTTTAAATATTATGTTTTGATAGTTTAAAACGTTTTTTAGAATCAATTTTGCTCTCAATATCATCGCTGACTTCACACTGCTCTTGAACACAGACATCTTCATGATTTAACAAATTCAGTGGGGGCAAACACATGGCCTTGCGCCCACTGCCTTGGGCCAATTGGGGCAGCGTACGTCTGACGTGCCCTCCACTGCACCACGGTGGTGCCGTCCATGAATCAAAATATAGCGTAGCATTAGCGTAGCGCGCGTAACTTAAATGTAAAACATCTAAATGTTCAGAAATCTACATAAAATAATAGCAAATATGCATATTATGTAGCCTGTAGGCTGCTGTTTTGTTTGAAAACACGACAACCCTCACGTTTTTGCAGTGTTGTTGTTTCCGGCAAACGTGTTCTGCGCGTGGGATGGAAGAACTGGTTAGCGTCCATTCGTGTGGTTTTCAGAGTCGCATACTTGTTTCTTTGTTGCCCTTCACAAAACACCTTTGCTAGCTATGCTTTGCAGTCGATTTTATCACCCACAAAAATAATGCGGGACGCGAGCATGCACACAGTTCCACATATTGGACACAAACGAGTCCCAAGAAAACTGGTTTATTCTTATCTACAGGGAGTTGGAGACGCCCTTAAATGGTTGCTTCTGATTGGTTGGAAGTTTGGGCGTGTCGTTTAGAACTGCAAGTATATAAGCAGATTTCATTTTCAGAAGGTATCATACTCGTCAAATCATAACTCATCTCAGCTCACGATGAAGTGCATTGTAAGTTGACACTGGGACGTGGTCACCTCAATAGCTAGACTTTTGTCTTAAACCCTCGCCTCATCTGACACGTGTGAGCAACGCAGGCTTATCGTGAACTATGACTTCTCATTTTCCCTATATTTCCTCACTATTTTCCCGTTTTGATGTAACTAATCTATAAATTTCTCGTTTCTATTTCTCACTTTCTTATACCGACAACGTTTGTTCCGATTTTTCAGGTGCTGTTGTTTGCTGTGGTCTCGTGCGCCTCGGCGTACTACTTCGTCACACCAAGTGCTTACTACGGCGGCGTTAGCCCTTACATCTGGGTAAGTACTCTATACCTTTTTAGCAAGTATAGGCAAGTACAGTGTATAAGTTACCAGACAATACGTCTAGAGCACAGCATTGCCCACTGTAATGTAACGGTATTTTGATTTTAAAGGGCTTCGTGAACAACTTCGATAATTATGCTATCGCCTTTGTTTAGGCGTTTCTTGAAATTTGGACGTATTCTTTTTTAATATGAACGCAGGTAAGCGATAAACTTAGTAAAAATGTGTCAAGGTAGGAGTGGCAAGTCGTGTGCCGTCCCGGTTGACCTAAGACCCGAAAGAACGCCCTCCAGGCTCCACAGTCCACACTGTAAACATATGGCTGACGGATCTCGTCCTAACCTGATCTTACTTTTTGATCCGCAGAGAAAGAAGCGGTCTGCCCCTGATGCCCCGGCTGAAGACCAGCAAGCAGACCCTGCCCTGCTCTACAACAGCTACCTTGGCTACCCCTACTCTTCGTACATCCACTATCTGAAGAAGCGCGAGGCTCCGGCTGAAGACCAGCAGGCTGACCCTGCCCTGTACTTGAACAGCTACTATGGCTACCCCTACTCTTCGTACATCCACTACCTGAAGAAGCGTGAGGCCCCCGCTGATGATCAGCAGGCTGACCCTGCCCTGTACTTGAACAGTTACTACGGTTACCCTTACTCTTCTTGGGCCCACTACCTGAAAAAGCGCGAGGCCCCGGCCGATGACCAGCAGGCTGACCCTGCCATGTTCTACAAGAGCTACTATGGCTACCCCTACTCTTCGTACATCCACTACCTGAAGAAGCGCGAGGCCCCTGCCGAGGACCAGCAGGCTGATTCGGCCATGTTTTACAGAAGCTACTATGGCTATCCATACTCTTCTTGGGCCCGCTATTTCAAGTAGATTGACGCCTAACTCGTGTTGACACCGACCCATTGAATATGATCCCGATCGATGCTGGACACAATGCTGGAGATTGAGGCTCACGCGCGTCGCCACTGTGTTTGTCAAGTGTGTCTAATGACATTCACGTTGTTCATAATAAAACATTGCAGCTCAATATGGTATTTGGTTGGCCACTTATCGTTGGATTTTCCTTTATCTATGATGTAACGATAAACATCATTTACGCCGCTTTAAAATGGGCCTTACCATAAGTTCAAGCATTAATTTCGGCTAGTCTAAAGTCGTAACATTTTCTACTACCCTGCCATGTCCTGTGAACCAGCAGCCAGGTAACAGCGAAATTTCGAAGAACTAGGGAATGGGTGCTATTTAAAAGAGGAGCACGGTGATGGTTCTTTATTTGGGAAAAATTCTTGGCTGTATCCTAGTCAAACCAATCATAGTATTTGATTATATTAAGTCGCCAAAAATGCATTCTTGAATCATTGCTGTCCGCCTACGATTCCCTCATCGCCGACGGCATTCGCCGATCCAATCGATCCACAATTAGAGCTTGCGATCGATTCCCGGTCTGTGACCACTGCCGGCATTGCCACTGACCGTTCAACGAGCCTGTGACGGTCGCGGGCCCTATAGCAGAGCTTCAACACCGGCCATCGACGGTCCCGCGCCGCTATTACCTCTGCTCCGTTATATAACAATGCCCAACAAGACTCCCCTTCGGTCCCCACCACCATTCTCGCAGCTGTTGCCGTAACAGGTCATGAGTCCACGGCAGCAGTGATCGATATTCAATCGGTAGAACGTCCGGCGTCATCGGAATCCGACCGATGACGGCCTGGCGCCGGTGCGTCATCGCTCAATTGCACGGTGGGCCGGTCAAACGCTCTGCACTCGGCACAGGTCGTGAGTCAGCGGGGCGTGTGGTGCAGGCGCACGACAGAGGCATTGGTGAATGGATGGGCGCAGCCGCTACTGACAGCTCCTGAGGCCGTTACTGGCAGTTGCTACTGCTAGAGCTTCTGGGAGCTGCTGTAAGCTGTTAGAGCTAGTCAGAGCTATCCAGAGCCGCTGGAACCGCTGGAGCTATAGGTACTGAGCCACTATATGGTGCTGCTACTGAAAGCTGAAGAAGCTCTGAGAGCTGTTGGCACCGGTAGCTCCTGATAGCTGCTTCCAGGTCTGCTTCTGAGACTTATAGGGACCAATACTGATCATTGCGGAGGTCAATATTGACAGCCGCTACCGCTCCGCGGTGTATTTTATCTCGGGGTAACTGGGCAGAGGGCGTAAAGCGCTCTGTCACTATATGCTGGCCTCCGATTTAACGTATCACCACTGAATGAACTGCTGCTAATGCCTTTCCGTGCCCACAGGGAAGTTCTGCATGGGTTTTCAATTGTCAGTGACGAAAAGAAATCTCTCAAGGTCGTCATGTGATGCATGGTCACTCCCAGCCATCCAGTGATGGCTGCAACTCACTTTAAACCATCTAAGCGGTAGTTCATGGCCAAATCTACCAAGTCCCAAGTTCTATGTCCTCTCCGACACGACATGCCTTTCCGTTCTGCATCATGTCAGGGCTCAGGCTCGTTGCTGTTCAACTGACAGCCCATTTAGCAAGGCAATATCCCTTTCGTGCCCTCCTCTCCCCCGTCCTAACAGAACCTTCCGCCTCTCCTTACCGGTCAAATTAACATCTCCCTTATAGCGACCTTCGTGACCCCGAACCCTTGTGTGGTCCCACCACACCCCAAACACCAACAACATAACTCTGCTGACCTGGCGGCATGTGATTCGTCCCAGCAAAAGTGCGCAGAGGCCTTACAGAACCTACCCTGTCCTCAGTGACCATCGGCCCCACGGTATCCGAGGGGCCGGCAGAGGGGCCAATGGAGCCACCTCGGAATGCCAGTGAGAGGGGCGCGGCTGGTCAAAGATCGCCCGGTGCGGCTCCCGTGTGGCGCGCGCTGCCCGTTTTGGACCGGTCCGCTCGGCCACTGACCAGTGCGTCATGCCGTCGATGCTAAACGAAATAGGTGGAATGCCACTGGTGAATATGCGATGGGATTGACGTTGAATGCTGATGTGAACCGGTGAGGTGGTGCCGGCGAGGATGACGGTATTTTCAAGGAGTGGTCGCCGATTGAGATGGAACTGGGGGCTCGTCGGGGTGGCCACGGGTGCTCGCTGGGTTGTATTTGCATTTGCGAGCCATTCATTTGAGCTGGGTGCATGCGATTCACTCGAGCGTGACTCAAGACGAAGTCACGTGGATCGGCGAGTTGTCTCGAGGTAGGAGTAGAGATCACCGTCAACAGTCACACTCTGTCCTAACACGAGAGTGAGACTGAAGCATTATGATCATGTATGCAGGGTTACTTTTAAAGGGGGGGAAAGGGGGAATTTCCCCCCTTCGAAAATTCCGCTCCCCCTTTCAAATTCTGCGTGAACGGCTAGGGAGGGAAGGGGGAATTTCCCCCTTTCAAATTTATTTTTGAGCCCATTTTCAATCAATTCGCTACTCAGATTGTATAATCATCGTTAATCAGACTCTAGTCATCAATCAACGTTGCTGGCGCTTAGATAATTTTCAATTTGAGGTTCCATCCAACCATTTTACGTTCAGTGCAGCGGGAACTCCAGATTTGACCCGATACCGATCGGATGGTCGGTGGGACCGTCTCTTGTCTTGTCTCTTCCGTCTCTTCGCAATCACTGACATATCTCTACAGGCGTTGTTGTTGTTGTTGTTTCTCCCTCTGCTCCTCATGGGAGCATAGCCAGGCGGCTCTGGAAGCGTCTGGCGGCGGCCGCCAGGGCCGCCACCACTGAGGTCTCCCGGACCTCCTCCAGCCTGGGATGGATGTGACCCAGGGTTGCATGTCTCAGTCGCATCAGTGCCGGACATCTCAGCAGCACGTGTGTCGGCGTGTCAGGCTCCTTATTATTATTATAATAACAGGGGGCAGCGGGCCGCCACACAGCCCTCGTCTCGGCAGCCCTCACATCCCACAGAGTGAACGGCACCGATCCTGTGTAGACCAGTGCCCGGCTCGCAGCTGGTGGACGTCCACCGCTCTCTCCCGGTCCAGCCCCGCCACCGGTGGGGGGAATCGGCCCCCCACCAGCGACCGGAACCAGCCGGGGGGCCAGGCCCGGACCGTGTCGTCGCGGGCGGCCCTAGCCACCGCTCGGGTGATTGTCCTGATGTCTGCAGGCACGCTGTCTTGTGGTAGATCCGCGGCCTCTCGGGCCACCCTGTCGGCTCGCTCATTACCCTCCACACCACAGTGCGAGGGGACCCACTGGACGTGGATCGTCCGGCCATCATCCGAGAGGGCGGACATGGCTCTCCAAGCCGCTACTTCCAGCGGGGAGGTCTGGGCGGCCGGGCCGTTGCGCAGGGTCGCCACCGCTGAGAGGCTATCCGTGCAGACCACGATGGGCAGGTCCTGGTCTCTGTCTTTTTGGGTTAGGGTCTCCAGGCCGGTCACCAGCGCTACCATCTCTGCGCGGTAACTGGAGCATAGCTGTCCGGCCGGGGCCCGCAGCTCCTCGGCCTCTTCATCCGGCCAGACCAGCACGGCCCCAGCTCCGCCCCCTCGAGACTCCGCCCACCGCTACAGGCGTCGGCGTAGAAACCGGCAGGGGACGGGGGTCATGAATGACCTCTCCGAACCAAGGGGTTTCCTTCGAACCAGGGTCCTTCAATTCAATCGGTGTTGGCCTAGCAAAAATAGTCACGTGTTAACCTCCCTCTATTTAGAAAGGCGCTACTTGATGTTTGGCCAGGGTAATAGGTTGATACTACTGATTGACATTTGCAAGGGCGCAGTCAAGTTGGGACCTCCCCCGCCCCTTACCGCCAAGGTAGGTACCTACGTATATTTTTTAGCTATTTTTTGCAACCTAACAATATAAAGTGGCCAGAATCCGGGGAGAGAGTAGGATTTGGGGGTAGGTAAGGTTCTGCAGGCGCCATCCTAACAAAAACCTAATGGCATTGGGCCCCCCCTTTCAGATGCCCCTGGATCCGCCCTTGCCCCGAACTTTATTCCCCCTCTCGACTTTTCCTGTAAAAGTAACCCTGCATGTATGTGATGACTGTGGTATAGCTAACATGTGATAATAATAATTGTATCGTGGTGGTAAGTAATAGGTAGGTATCTGTACGGAATTAAGCATACTTAACATCGACTCAGGTCGTTTCAGGAAAAAATATTGATACCGGAAAGCCGGAGAGTAAAACCGACGGTAACGAATATTGACCCAGTGACATGCCCAGATCTGACGACTGACCAATTGCTTGAAGCACACACACTGGGCGTTAGAGCTTCAACTCATGCTGCCCCCCCCCCCCCCCCGTCACCTCACCCCAGCTCCGTGCCGGTGACCAGTGTCCCACTCTGCAAGTGCTCGTACCGGAATGATGTCGACTCAGCCCCGACTCACCGATCGCTTCGTCAGCCCGAGTCACCGATCTGACTCACTGCTCAGCCGACTCACGGGAGACGGTGTTATGAGTGACGCTGTGCTGACGCAGCGCGATGCAATACTCTCGGCCGACCATGTTGGGTTGGTAAGGGGCACCCACGGGGTCGCGGAGACGTAGTCACTGCGGTTACGGAAAGTCCCGGATACCACACAGAGTGGTGAGTGGTGACAACGGCAATCTGACCGGCAGTTGTTATAAGACGTGGAGCTCGGTCAAAGGAGGTCGTGGAGGGGAGGGGTGGGTGACCACTGACCAGAGATCTTGGGTCTCATTAGTCAATAGTCAGACCCTACTGAGCAGTGAGCACCCTATTACAAACTGCTTCAGCTCCTGAATTATTATATTTTGATTGATGTGAGGAGCAAGCAGCAACGCTTCAGCCGTGCCCCTCTGCCTTATAATTACGGTTCATCACGTTAGGTTCTTGTCGTTCGTGTCTGGAAGAAGGCGGCTAGAAATTAAAATATTGCTGTAGGATGCGCTCAATATAGACCCCTGAACATCTTCTGATAAAATCACAATTCAGTGTGCCCTAATGATACGATGAGGAAGGCTAATGTTTACCCCATCGTCACCATCGGGCTACTGGTTGCGTAAATCCCTAAAATCGGCTACTCTAATGGTCCGCAGATAGTAGTTCAGCGTTTTCCCCTGAGATGGCGCTGCCTGTACCTCTCTGGGACTGAGGCGAGCGGGCGACCGCGGAGGCCTGCCGAGAGAGGGGCAGTTCGTCAGCTCGCTGGGGTGGGCCAGCGCACTCGCAAATCGTTAGGCGCATAACTTGGGCGTCCAAGGTTGGCCACGTCCAAACGGAACCATTGCTTTGCTTTCAGCAGAAAATTTGCAATTTCTTATAATGGTGAGAACCTAAAGGTGCTTATACAACAGTCGACATTGGCTGATCAGGAAACATGATAATAGGTAAAAGCGGCAAAGGGCATAATATTCCACAAAATAATCGTCAACTTACAAAAATAAACATTCGAGTTTCAACAACCACATGTTTATACTTAATGAAATTCAGAGTAAATGTTTGCTAATAAAAAAAAACTTTTAACCGTGTAGGTACATACCTAAATAGGTATATTTTTATTCATGAAAAACGGCAAGTTTTAATGAGTTTAGAAGTTTCTGGATGGATATTAACCTGAAATATTTCCCTTTGGATCTGCCAAGGAATGTTTCCGTGGTTGTGCCTTTTATGCGTCTGTGTTTCGTCTGTGCCTTGATGCACTATTGGTATCTTCGCGGTTCCCGAAAAGTATTATTGAGTGGTAGGAATTGAAAGAGAATTGAACCAAACCTTTATTTATTTTTATTTGTTAAATATTGATAATCATAGACCTTTGTACATACACTGCTTGTCATAGACACTGAGGTGTACAGAGGTTTATGTAACAGCTTATCCAATTGCAGCACAGGAAATATTTTTAAATGTCGTGTTTTCAAGCACTACCTTTCCTTGGCATATTGATTATTTTAATTACCGAAGAAAGGTGCGAAAAAACATCAAGTAAACATAAAAACGATAAAATTCAGGACATGTCTTCCAGAGCCTTATCATGGGGGAATGCATGCATTTGCAAAATCTCCGGACTTCTTCGCCCAATCAGCCATCGAAGTTATGCGCCGTGCTGCATGGTGCACTTGCATGGTGCAGTGTTCGATGCTGCTGCGTGGCTTTGCGCAGTGCGTGAGGGCACGCAGGATCGCGCACGTGCACATTTGTCACTGCGCCGCTCGGACATTGCTCCGGACGCGTGACGACCCCGGCCGATAGGGGCCATTGTTCTCTGGTGGTGTCCTTCGCAGGTCAGAGCAGCGTGCTTGAGAGAGTGCGGGTGCAGCAGAGGTCTGGCTGCTCGAGAGCGCTGTCCACTGTCCAGTCCGCATAATGGCGCTGGCTGGGCTGATAGCAGAGCAGATCAGTGGGCGCACGAGGAGATTTGTTTAGTCACCGTTTGGGGCGCTGCACAGTGCTCAAGGAGGGTGTGATTGTGTTAGCCTCCCGGGAGAAAGGATGCACGATCAAAACAAACGCTCCCGACACATCTGATGGCGTGGCTGAAATACAGAGGGGAAAAAAGGATCAGGCGTTGAGGTAGCGACGAGCTTAGACTGCTGAGTGAGCACTACGCAGTGATGCTCGTTGTTCGTCAAGCAGAGAGGAACTTCCAAAAACATCGATCGCTTTGCAGTTGCGAACTACGAGACACATCCAATACAAACAAGGAACCAGCGCCTGAGAGCGAAATCTGGATTCGTCCGATGGAAAGCGCGTACAAAATCCATGTGATTTTAGAAAACTGATGCATTTAAGCTTAGTCAGCGGTTGAAGATGTGGAGCCTCGAATGGAAGCTAGTTCTGATGCCGAATTTTGATCCATTTATCATCCATTCTCCCTCATATGTATTTCTTTAAAACAAAACAATTAGTTTCATTCGCTTAAAAATGATTTGGCTTGCGGCGATTGTAAATTGCGATTTCATGGCTGGATTGTTTTCGCCTATGCTCGGCTCCATGCAGGAGTGACATGGTTGGATGAATTCCTCCCGAAACATGGAGACAGGGACTGACGGAAGATGGCCGACAAACGTCGACAGTCATTCAGAATACGAGCTCGATTTCACTTTAGATAAGATATGTCCGTGTTGTTTCTTGACCACTGTCAGTTCATTTTTCAAACCAAAGGATTAAATGCACCCACTTCCTGATCGTTCGTACAAGATCCAACAGATGATATGTCTCTATGTGCCATTAACACCAATGTTCCGCTTTTTCACCATTGGGTAATCCCGGCGTTTTTCCCAATAATGTCACCCTGATCTGGCGGAATTTTCTCACGGGGTCATTACCATTAGTTGTGGCGTGCAGCTTGCCGACCGCAGGCAGAGCTCTCTGAATGGAGCCTCTGTCCGCAATGTCCAGGGAAACCGTCGGATCGGCTCAGAAACCACATTCCTGGCGACACAAGTCATCTGAGCCGCATGCCGTGACCGTGACCGTCTCTCCGTGCCGTGCAGAGAGATGAGGGGGCCGAGGGGAGAGATATTTGGCGTAATGGCTCGGACGTAGCGCCAGCCATCAGTCCGACACGAACTGGCAGCTGCCGAAGGACAGGTCAACAGGTCACTGACTGGTTCTGGGATGATGCATATAATCGTACATCATTGTTATCGTCGTAAAACTTATAGTGGAACACATAAAACACTTTCGGAAATTTCGGACACACTTTTCGAATTCGAATGCTCCTGGATTTGAATCTACTACACCGTATACCAAGACGTGCTGTGCCAGCTGTATTTTTTTCTCCTCAGGTCACCGGCAAAGAAAATCCAGTTCCACAAGGCTGGCACCCGAGCTGAGGATTCTGATTGGATCCACGATCAAGCATCCCACTTTGAACCCTACGCCTTTCTTCCAGTTCTACCGAAGTGCGGCGACAAGAGGTTTGTTTGTTTGTTGAGACTTTGGAACGCGCTGACAGCGAGGTCATTGAACGCCAAGAGTGTGTGTTTTCCCACACTTCACAGCACTATTAAAATCGCGCGGCGCGAGGAGACGTCTTATTGCATGTTTTATGCAATACATATAGGTACTCTTGCAATGAAACCATTTGCACAGTTGGGAGAAACACTGGGGGATCCAACGGGGAGCATGTGGGCCAAATGCACCAACCCCTCGCAGCGCCCGAAATCGATAAATATTTGTTGTTTTTCCATGATTAGATGAAGCTAAGCAACTTTTCTGAGGAAAAGTTTGCTTTAACTACACAGCAGTGCAAGAGAAATCGAAATCCGAGGAGTTCTTGGAATTCGGAGAAACTTATCCGGGGGTATGCCCCTGCAGCGTCAGGTAAATACAAATACAAATTATAAATACACCTTTCCACCTTTCTGGATCCGCCCATGGTGAGAAATGCAGAGCGTATCCGCTCGGTGTCAGGTAAGAACGTGATGAAGACAATTGTGCTTTTCAACTGTCCAGTGAAATGTTACACAGGGACTATGAGTCGGAACGAGAATATGAGTCGGACCGAACCTTTGCCGGTACTTGTTGAGGTCCGTGAACTATCATGAAAACATGAGAGCAAGCGTGGGTAACACACTACAAAACTCGCGTATTCCAGCGGACGAAGCCAAGTTTTCAACTTGTGGAATGCATGAGCCAAATTAGATGAAGATATTGTTTTAGATGAAGTGAAAGGATATTTGAATAGGTTTTAAATCACGCAAATGTCTTCTTTAGGTGAGTTTAATATCAATATTCAATATCTTAAAAAAGGAAATTTACGAAAGTAAAAAAATGTCACTCCTACCGCAGGCCGTTAGAAAAAAATAATAGACGAAAGCGCATTTCCATAATGAAACGATCATCTAATGAAGTAACTACAAAGACAAGGGCTGGACATGGGGTAGAACTGGCGCTGTTTTAAAATTAAATTTTGAACTTACGGCGGTATTTCCTTTGTAACAGAAACTATTGAAAATGAATTACTGGAAAATATATCTTGGCAGACCGTTGACACAATTGAGATTCGACGCTCATTGAACACTTGCTTATGAAAAGATGATTTTACACTAACCCATTCATAAGCTACTACGACTTATGTGTTAATGCAGAAAAAAACTGGCTGACCTGATGAAAACAGCGCTTACACAGAAAACTGAGAACTGCACCTGTTCAAATATATGGAAAATGAATACAGGATCAAATGAACAACCAGCTCTCATGTTTGTTGAGAGGTAACACCTGCGTTGATAAAGGATTGATTCTAATAACAAGCCATAGCCTGCCGAATATACAAGAATTGACAAGAAAATGTTTCTAGTCGCAAATTAGTCAGTCATTGTATAATCAGAAATGATATGGTAAATTTTGCGATCGTTATGACACGAATTTGAATTCATACATATTTTGTTTAGATGTATTGCCATGACAGAAGTCTAATGTGCAAGTTTTAAGGCGTTGACAATGCATTTTCCACTCCTGTCCACACTATCTCCACGAAGTGCAAATAAGAAATTATGCATGGCATAATTCCCACTACATGGCGACCTCAACAACGGTTAGCTACCTGGTTGACATAGGCGATTCGATGGAAACAGATGAAGTCAAGGTTAACGAATAAGAACTCAAACAATGCTTGTGAGAGGAAAGGGTGCATTAAAAGACACCTCACATGGGCAAAGCAAATAACGTTTTACTAAAACTGCCAAATGACAATGCCAATTTGTAAACACATTGTCAGCGGCACGGGTTTTGGGGAGAAAGGAGTTCTGGACCCAGCGCCCCGATCTCCGCGACCGGAGCCCCAACAGTGCTGGCCAATGACCCATGGTGGAAAGGTCATTGAACCGCGCGGCGGCCGGCGCGGGTCCGCCACTTCTGAACGCACACGAGGGTCTGCCTACCGTATTTCGTTGAGTAATACGGACTGTGGGCGGATAAGGAAGATGAGATGAGGATTGAGACGCGCACAGGAGAGAACAACTGGGAGGAGACTGGTATGGAGGCCTAACTGACAAAGTGAATTGACAAGTGAGGTATCTGTTGATGGTTTCTTGAGAAGACAACGAATTGGGAGTTATAGTAAAAGAAAAATACCGAGGTAGTGAATACACATATCTATTAAAGGCATGCTGATGCACGTAGATATATGCTTGAAAGTGCACGCTTCTCTGAAATAAGCGAGCCCAGCTGTTTTGTATCTGTTTTCATCATCTTCAGCTTCATCAAATGTTTTAGATCAAATGATGAATCGCCTCGTGGAACGCCGCGTCTCATGTATGAAAGATCAAAATGTGCACAAAACCCAAGCCTATTTTAAATCTCGTTTGCCTTGAAGGGATCACAAGTCACAACAGAACATAATATAGAAGAAGATCTATTTCCAATTATATGCTTGCAACTACAGCAAGGAAGAATGAATGAATGAATGAATGAGATGGTGCCCTAGTGAATGAGGTTCCACCAGCACTGCGACTCATTGAATGAACCTTTCCATGTTCTGCACTCATTATGCATCTCATTAGCGCGCTGAGTGCGCGGCTCACGCCAAATTCGGCTGGACATCCCGGCTCCAACCAGTACAATATCCGTACTAGTGATGTCAGTTACGGAAAATCGGAATACCGATACCAAACCAAATACCAACCAAAACCGTGGGGAAATACCGAAACCAAACCAATTTGGGATAATGCTGAAAATACCAACTTTTTACCAATTTTTTAGCCTCTTATACATTAGTGAGAGCTCGTGATACCAACAAAATACCGATTACACTAGGATTGAAATATCACCAAATACCAAGTTGGTATCGGTTTGGTATCGGTATACCAAAAAGTTGGTATCCGATTGACATCTTGTTTGATGGTGCCTCACTCTATTTGTATTTTATGTAATTGACGGAACGCATAGTAACTTTATCTCGCGCAAAACACGCGGATGGAAAATTTGATGTGCAGATTCGAGGAAAAAAGAAATACAGTCGGTTTTTGGAGGAAGTTGACCGTCTTTTATATTCTATTTATATTTTATATAACAAGCTATTTCGGCCTTTTTCGTTGTATATACGGGTGGTAAAATGGCTCCAAAGAAACGTAAAGCTAACGATGACGAGTATATCGATGCGATCGATGATTATTCCGGCAAGGAAGACGTCGTACGGTGGCTGAACCGAACTGAAATACTGTGCGAGCTGCAGGGCAGTGATATCATGAGGATCCTGCCTCTGAAGCTGAAAGGTGATGCATTCACTGTTTATGCACAGTTGCCAGCGAGAGATCGAACGTCGTACGAGTCGGTGAAGGACGCACTGCAGTCTGCGTTTGCGCCAGATCCCCTTGGGGCGTATGAAGAGTTTGTGGCTCGGAAGCTCAGACCAGGTGAAGCAGTGGACGTTTTCCTGGCAGACCTCCGGCGACTGTCCACACTTTTTGGAGGGGTTTCAGATCGAACCCTTCTGTGCTCTTTTATCTCTGGTCTTCCACTATACGTGCGTGAGGCAATCGGTGCCAGCTATCGAGTGCAGGACCTGAGCATCGAGAGCGCCTTGAGCAGTGCCCGACGGGCCGTGAAGAATGAACCGGCGATGGCAGCCGCGGCGGCAGGAGAGCGCCTCACGCGGGCACAGAGAAACAATCACGAAACGGCGGCCGAGACATCTAGAGCTGCGAGACGTGTGACAAGACGGTGCTGGGTGTGCGGCGAACCCAGCCATTTGGCGTCTCGGTGCCCCGTCCGTTCGGGAAACGGCGTGGGAGATGGTGTGTCAGCGCCGGCGTCATCTCCCGCGCAGTGACGGGTGGCGCTCTGCCGGTCGTAGACCTGACTGTTGACGGGCACAGGTGCCGAGCTCTGGTGGATTCTGGCTGCACAGAGAACCTGGTTTACAAGTCTGTGTGTGAGGCGTGGCGGCCTCAGAGAACAGCGGTAACATCGATGAGTGGAGACCCGTTTTTCTCCAGTGGGGTTGGAACTGTGCAGCTGAGAACATGTTCCGGGCAGTCGGCGAATGTTTCTGTGCTGGTTCTTGATGACAAACCGATGGGTGTTGAGATGGTACTCGGAGTGCCGGCCATCTCGGCTCTGGGCGGCGTGATGATTGCATCCCCCTCTGATGTCAAGTTCTGTGGGAAGCCGACTACGCCGCCCACTCCACCAGGCCTTGAAGATGATTTGGTGGTGGACACGCCCGATTTCTCAGTACGGTTTGATGCCGACCAACGAGCGTGGACGATGTCGTGGAAGTGGGAAGATGGAGCAGAGCCAGCCAGTCTATCCAGCAGTGTGCCTGAGTATGCCATGTCAGCAGAAGCCAGGCAGGAATTTGAAGCCGAACTTCAGACTTGGATAGACAATGGATGGCTAATTCCATACGACCAGTCCGTCTATGGCCCTCCCCGTGGACTGTTGCCGCTGATGGCTGTGGAGCAGGGCAGTAAGTGCAAGGTGCGACCCTGTCTGGACTACCGTCAGTTGAACAGCCACGTGCCTGCGCACACAGCAGAGGCCGACGTCTGCACAGACACGCTGCGGAGGTGGCGCCGCCACGGTAAAAATCTCGCTGTGGTGGATTTGAAGCGAGCTTACCTGCAGATTCGCACAGACCAGCGCCTCTGGCCATTTCAGACCGTGATTGTCGGCGGACGGCGTTATGCTTTGACGAGAGTCGGGTTCGGATTGAACGTGGCCCCGCTGATGATGAAAAAGGTAGTGCAAGCGGTCCTCAGCCAAGACGCCGATGTGGAGCGCGCCACAATTCCTTATGTGGACGACCTGTGTGTCGATGAGGACATTGTTACGGCCGATCGTGTAGTGGAGCACTTCTCTAAATACGGCCTGGAGTGCAAGGCTCCAGAGAGAGTCCTGGACGGAGCACGGCTGCTGGGCCTGCGGGTTGGAGTCGCAGGAGACGGTAATCTCCACTGGACTCGGGATAACGCAGTCGGTGCCCCTCCTGACGTCATGACACGCCGCACCGTGTTCTCCTGGTGCGGACGTCTGGTGGCGCACATGCCAGTGTGCGGCTGGCTGAGGCCGGCGGCAGCCTGGCTGAAACGTCGAGTCAATGCTGTGACTCACCACTGGGACGACGTTACCGACGATCCAGAGCTGCGCGAGCAGATGATGTACGTGGCTGAGCGGATGTTGAAGAATGATCCAGCGCGAGGTCACTGGCACGTCAGTGGAGACAGTGCTGTCGTGTGGACGGACGCCTCTTCTGTGGCGGCGGGAATCGCTCTGGAGACGCTGGAGGGAAACATCATCGAAGACGGATGCTGGCTTCGAAAGGATGAGACGACTCACATAAATATGGCAGAGCTCGATGCCGCCCTGCGAGGCCTCAATCTAGCTATCGCCTGGGGCATGCGAGTCATCGAGCTGAAAACGGACTCGGCCACTGTCCATCGCTGGGTCGATGATGCCTTAAGTAGCCGAGCACGTCTCCGCACTAAGGCCCACGGGGAAATGCTGATACGGCGCCGAGTCGACATAGTGAAGCAATTGGTGGCCGAATTCAACCTGCATCTGACAGTGACTCTGGTGAAGTCGGCGGAAAACAAAGCGGACTGCCTCAGCCGGGTTCCCGCTGAGTGGCTGCGCGGTCCACTGAACGGAGAGTCCGCTGGGACGTGTGGTGCTGCGGTGAATGCTGAGTGCACCAGCGGTGATGAAGATAGCTCCAGCACGAGCGGTGATGGCGGCGATGGCGTCGGGGCAGATGGGACCGAGGACGAAGAAAGAGGACGGCGAGCAGCGGTTCGCGAGGTGCACACCCGCGCAGGCCATCCTGGAGTACGGAGAACGCTGTTCTTCGCTCGGCGCGAGATTTCTCCGAACATTACGAGGAGAGAGGCGCGTGCCGTCGTGTCCCACTGTGACGCATGCAGGTCTATCGACCCAGCACCAGTTAAGTGGAAGCCTGGGAAGCTGGAGGTGAACGAGTCCTGGACTAGGCTGGCGATCGACGTCACACACCACCAGCGCAGTCTGTACCTGTCGGTGGTCGACTGCGGTCCTTCGAGGTTCAGTTTGTGGAGATTGCTTCGAAGGGCAGATTCAGCGCACGTCATTGAAGAGCTGCATCGAATTTTCAATGAACGTGGAGCTCCAGAAGAGATCCTGGCGGATAACGATACCGCCTTTCGCAGTCGGGCGTTTGCAGTGTTCGCGGCAAAGTGGAAAATTCGGCTGAGGTTCCGCGCCGTCTACCGCCCAAGTGGAAATGGTGTGGTAGAGAGGAATCATCGGACCGTGAAGGTCATAGCCGCAAGAACAGGGTGCACCATCGGCGATGCCGTGCATCTCTACAATGTAACACCTCAGGACGGACAGAGCTCGACTACGACACCAGCCGGACAGATCTACCGGTACCCGGTCAGGGACAGCGTGAGGACAGACACTGGTACTGGTGGTGATCCGGCGGGCGGCAGCGGTCCGGAGGACAGGGACAGCACCTACACTGTCGGGGACACCGTGTGGGTCCGACAGCCTGGATCACGCTGTGGTGATAGGTCGCAGCCGGGTGTTGTTACCAGGGTGCCGTCACTTCATATTGTGGAAGTGGACGGGGCCCCATGGCACGTTGGTGATGTTCGGCACCGCAGTGAGAGTGACCCTTGAAGGTCAGGGGGTGGTGTTTGATGGTGCCTCACTCTATTTGTATTTTATGTAATTGACGGAACGCATAGTAACTTTATCTCGCGCAAAACACGCGGATGGAAAATTTGATGTGCAGATTCGAGGAAAAAAGAAATACAGTCGGTTTTTGGAGGAAGTTGACCGTCTTTTATATTCTATTTATATTTTATATAACACATCTCTAATCCGTACTATATCGTACCACGCCGTACCGCATTACCGCAGTACCACAGTACCGTCCTGCACTGGCGGAAAGCTTCATCCGTACCTACAACCAGCTGTATCGATAGACAACTTAAAACCCGTGCCGTATTGCACAGGTCATGAGAACGTCATTCGTATGTACAGCAGAGTACCAGCGGGCAACACTGTCTGTGCTGTACCTCTCCCGTACCGTACTGTCCAGTACCACATCGTAACAGCGCAGCGGACAGCACTCCGCCATGTCTAATGGAACATCGTGATAGCCTCATGACTCCACCAAAATAGTGCCTTCGTGCTCACTGGTGCACTGAGGGTGCACTGCTGGGGAAGGGTGTCCCAGCTTCCCCGGCGATCCGGAGAAGCTGGGACACCGAAAGCTGCACTACTGCACCACTGATGGCGCAGGATGCACGTTGCCGGAAGCTGCACTGGTCAGGCGTTGCCTCCCCACACGCCGACGGCGTGGCTTCGACAAATGTTCTGCCGAGAGGTGGGCGTGGTGTCGCGACAGTGGGCGTGGCCGATGGAAAGGAGGGTGTCACCACCCCTCCCCCTGCGGTACCCCCCCCCCCTCCCAGATGTCGCCTGATATCAGGGTTATAGAGTTCTGCACGGCTGCAATTTTCCACAGCCTAGCCGCCCCGCAGCCGTGGCTCCACAGCCACAACCGCCCACAGCCGTGGCAAACTGTGGGCAGCCAGCCGTCAGCCGGCCGTGGATACTTTCAATGAAATGCAACCAAATAGTATATAATAAGTTGTTTTTAGTTGAAACATATAGCCAAAAGCACATTGCAATGGGCTATAGATTCTCAAGCTCATGAAGCATCATAGGTTAAGTGGTTGTGTATCTGGCTTTAGGCCGAAGGCCTGAAGCCTGATGCGCAACGCATGCCTACACAAGCCCTTGCAAGGGGTTAAGAAAGATGGGTAGGTAGGTACCTACATCAACAGAAAACATAAACAACGAACCAGAATAGAAGCACTAGCAGTGTAGACATCTAATGCCAAATCCTGAAGCATGGTTGTGGGACAGAACAACAGACCCTGATGCTTTTCATTATCAATGTTAGGTATGGAAAATGAAACTCAAGTTGATGGACTGTCAAACAGTGATTGTCTAGTCAAAACTCTTGCTTCTTTCTTACCTTGCATATTTTCTGGGGTGTGATATGCCAGACTTGAAGCAGCCTTCTGGGCAAGTCTCAAACTAATTTGATATGCAAGGCATCAAAACACTAGTGAGCATCCAAGAAAGAAAAACATTCTTCTATTTTGATTTTTCCAAATAATGATCTTCGCTCAAATCCCCAAGGACGTGTGAGCCACAATTACCTCTTTTAATAAAAAAATTTACTTGAGTTTTTAATGACGTCAATAGCAAAGAAGTGGCAATAAATTGTTATGTGTCACTAGAAACAGCCATAAAAATTATAATTAATAAATAATAATGCTATACAGTCAAAAACTTGCTCTCAAATAAAGAGTAAGTATCAAATTTTTACATTTGCAGAAGAAGACGTCATTTTATTAGTAAAGTCAACAGCTCGCGTAAGAAATATTGTGTTCAGGGTTTTCACCGTCATGTGAATTACGTGTTCAGGGTTTTCACCATCATGTGAATTAACCGTAAGTAAGGTTCATGTTCACTTATAATCTAATTCCATTGGCTTCGTTGATCAGCATTTTCTGTTAGCGGTCACTCACACACCAGTTAGAACATAAAGCGCCAGTTTTATATTATGTAATTGGACTTGCCGAAAATTCAGAAATACATCTAAGAGTTATTTTAGATAATATTTTATGAAGCCTTTACCTGCCTTTACCTAGGCGTGATTTCTTTTTCCATTACCTGAAAGAATTATTGAACGCTCGTCTTCAATAGCTGTAAGGTGCTCTCCTAATGACCAGGTGAGATTGATTTGAGAGGGATGTGACAATGCAACATGCTGCATTTTCTGAAACTGTCAAGCTCTTGATGATGAAGGAACAATTGGTACCTATAATTAGTATCCTGTACCAGAGTGCAAACTCCCCTACAACAAATGGTAAAACCATTACAGGTTTTCAAAGGCTTCACCACTTTCAATGTTGCTGGGCATCCTTTGCATGATTTTTACAGGCTAGACTGCTTATCAGAATGTGAGATTAAGGATTAAAATTTTATATTGGAGTACTTAAGATTGAGCTTGAAATCTCACAGCCGTGGCCACAGCCGTAGCCGTGTTCTTGGAGATATTTGCAGCCGCCCCGGCCCACAGCCGTGGGGCTGCAGCCAGCCGCGGCTGCAGCCGGCCGGTGCAGACCTCTACAGGGTTACCTCTGGCAGAGCGCCGTTCACTTACAGCGGTACAGAAATAGCCACCACCAAAATAGACGGCGACGCGACGGGCGACACTGGACCTGTCTTAATGGGGTGACCAGTGGCGCTTCTGGAGGGCAGAGTGACCGCCGAGCTGACCGGGAGGATTAGAGAGAGGGTGGGAGGTGGTGGGAAGGCGGCAGGCTAAGAATGGATGCACTAAACATAGATGGACATTGGACGAGAACAGACTTATCGGAGTCAGCGGCGCAAATAGCTCGGATAAGAATGACAGGGAGAGAGAGAGAGAGAGAGAGAGAGAGAGAGAGAGAGAGAGAGGGAGAGAGAGAGGGGGGAGAGAGACGGAGGAAGAGAGAGAGAGAGAGAGAGAGAGAGAGGGAGAGAGAGAGACTTAGAGAGTTAGAGAGAGAGAGAGGGGAGAGAGACGGAGGAAGAGAGAGAGGGAGAGAGAGAGGGGGAGAGAGGGAGAGAGAGAGGGAGAGGGAGGAAGAGAGAGAGAGGGGAGAGAGAGAGACAGAGAGAGAAAGAGAGAGAGAGAGAGAGAGAGAGAGAGAGAGAGAGAGAGAGAGAGAGAGAGAGAGAGAGAGAGAGAGAGAGAGAGAGATAGGACACGCTGTGACGTTTCGGGAAGGGTAATGCATAAATGATACTGATGGCTTCACTAAAATGTCATAATCCATCAGCAGCTTCCAAAGTTACTGCATCTTGCAAATCCCAAGTGAGTCAGTCATGCACCTGAGCCAAATAATAGAGCCAGTGAGTCAGCCAGCTCCAGAGGGAATTTCAACTTTGATAATCGCCCTGGGGCGTCGGTGTATTCAAAGATCATTTAATGGAGTGCGTCTCTAGGCGCGCAAGACCGTATATTGTAAAAATAACGCCGCTCGAAACCCAACTTTTCTTGGAGCTTTATGGGTTTGATAAGAGAGCAAATTGTTCAAAAATACATCAAAATACGCCCTGTACCATCAAAGTGGTTGTCTGTGAAATTTCGTTTCAGGTATGCAGGACGCGTGCCTTCTGGCGGGCTGTTCGTACTCCTATGCGGCTATAAAAGTAGCCACTAATAACAGCGATGCAGTTGGTGGTATGCGTCAGACGCATTATATCGACCTTGCACTTTTCTCCTTGATGCGTTTACTGTCCATAAAACTGGCATTTTGATCGAAGATATCTGAGATAATGATAGCATCACCCCGTCCGTTCCAAACGTAGCGGTTACAACTTTTGAAACAAAACAGGAGAAAGTTGTAATCATCGTCACCCACCAATTGATCAATACACTTCAACTTACGCCGAGCATCCACAGGGGGATTTTATGTCATGATTTGACCTGTATTTCCGTCATGTATTTCATGACCATGCTGGGTGCTAATGTCCATTTCTTGTCTATTGTCACCGCGGTTCTTGTATGGCTAATGGCGATAATGGCTAATGGAGTAATGGCTGGTTTTTTCTGGTCAACGTCGTCTTTCCGGTAACCCACCAGGTCCTTATGACGTCCGTCCCCCCAGATGACCTTCAGACATCACCAGGTCACCAGCGT